>NC_056725.1:983257134-983557134 GCF_019279795.1 Protopterus annectens | reverse complement strand
ACACCCGCGCACCTACAGTTAGCTTTAATTGGATATTTAAAAAAAACAAGCAGGTTTCTGCATTTTATTTTTATGTACTTTTGCTGTTGTACACATGGGGACTGCTGGTGGGGATATGCGGACATCTATGAGCGGTCTCGCTAATTCCTTACCCCATTTCTCCTGTTCTACATTGCAGGGGCATGTTTATTCTGAGAGCTCTGCTCTCAGACACACCCCCTGCACTTGTGCATGCTCTGTGTAAGCCTAGGAGCTCGGGCAGCGTGCCTTATTAATATGCATGGTGTGCTGCAGTCCTGCTCCTAAATGGGTGCTTCCATGCAGGATTAAGCTAGTCCTGCATGGAAGTTTAGTAAATCCGGGGGCTAGTCTTTTAGAATCAGGGTAGACTTACAGTGACAGCAAAACTTTCGGAATTTGGCCCTTAGTACTTGTTAACCTTATAGGTAAGCTAGTCCAAACTGATCCTTTTTAAGCTATAATATGGGCCACAAGGTAAATGAAGATACAGATAAAAGTTAAGGCAATCAATACAACTTACAAATAAACCACTGTTATATGAAGTACAACTAATTTACAGAACACACAATAAATGTAATGTGATTAAATCACTAATATTTCTACTCAGTGCAAAATAGCTTAAAAAGACCACTGTTAAATACCTAATACAAAAAAATGGACTGCAGAAAGACCAAAGTCAGAGGTCAAATGCTGCAAACCTGGCAGCATATATGGTAACAGCAGTCAGTTACCCTGCAACATTTTAAAAGCTCCAATGTCTTGGTCAGTTGTAAACCATATGATCTTTAAGCTCATCAGGTATACTTCCTTTGATTCAGTTCATAAGTCACTGTTTTCAACTGAGACAAAAATAGCATTTTAGATTACATGAAAGATACAGCAAGACTATGAGGCAATATACAGGACTTATAATAGGAAATTCATTGAGTATAAGTCCTTGAATGTTGCCAAAACACTGCTAAATCATCTGGGAAACCCTTAATACATAACTAATAAAAACTACAAAAATATATTGCTTTATCAAAACTGAAGAATACTTCTTGATGTTAAAACAACTTTACTAGAATAATGGAAATCTCAAGACAGAAAATTAACACCAAGATGCCATCATAGTACTGGATGAAACAACAATGTTTAACCCCATAACTGCTGAACATTTTCAGTAGATTTGTCATGAGAATGCTGTATGTTTTTTGTTAATTTTGCCCTCTGACTTCAAAGCCTATATCTCCAAAATGATTCATCACTTATCCATGAAATGTTTTGTGATTGGTAATTGTATGCTGGTCTATAAAGCACCACTGGACTAGGCTCCTACCTTCAAAGCAAAGGGAAAGCTACATCTTGAGTTTTAATTAAAATGATATAAATGTCATTTATGCCACAAAATATACAAAAAATAAAAGAATATTCTTGTACAGAAATACTCATAGTAAGGCTGAAATAACTTTAACATGACACAACTATGTATTTGATAACATTTGCTTATATTAGTCTGAAGTGAACTGAAATTAACACATTTGTTTTCAACTGACTGCTTTGTAAACATTTCACATTTTCAATTTCAAAAGGCCATTCTGTCCAAATTTCAAATCTAACTTGAAATACTGATCTTTCTCTACTCCTTCAAAACTCTTTAATAATACCACTTTTAGTTTGTTTTACGTAATCCAATAGCTTTCATGAAAAGTAGATGAGAAAATCTCAGATATGGGCATGTGTCTCAGAGCATGTAAAATGTGTGCATTTTGCTATGGCACAAGGTATTAGTTTTCCTTAGAGACGAGTATAATTTTTTATTCTAGCATCATGAGAACATTTCAGTAATATGATTCTGATACATTCTATGTTTGTCAGCTTAAAAGGTACAAATTATACATTTTTATTAAACAAATGGAAAAGCTAGAGCACCCAAATGGCTACATATGATCACTGATAGTACCTATCAGTAAAGGACCAGGTCTCTGTAAATATACCAATTATTGTAGACATGTCTCAGAACAGGAGATCATGACCCTTAGACACAAAACACACAGCTGTGAAGTGATACATACAGCTTTATCTTTTTATAATGCAGCTTATTGTGAGACATTCTTAGTCCTGAGATCAAAAGAAAAATAAAATAATAAATATGTGTATTCTAGAGATATAAATAGAATTTTGACTTGTGATGCAGTGATAACACAGTAAGGAAGCACTGTAGGCCATTAATGTAGTCAACATACCAAGCAACAGTGCATCAGAGAACCCACAATAATAATTAGTATAATGCAGAATGCTAGTAAGGCATATGAACTAAAGTCACGGGGTCATGTCTTTGAAAACTTATATCTCTGTTACACTCTGAGATTTCATTATAAAACTTTCAGCTAACAACAAAAGGATATTCAGCTACAAAACACACGTATGACTGTAATTGATACCTTATAGGTAAGTGCAACATAACTCTGAGTCTGACTCCACAGCTTTAGAATCTTGAAGGAATGGAACTCTGCCCATGGCACATTACAAATGAAAATTTCATTTTTCTCATAGATATATAAGATTTTTACTTCTGACATGAAAAGAAAGTACAACAAAAATGGAAAGCTCAAGTGGGTAAAACAGAGCCAGGTACAATGACAGTACAAATAAATGATTAAAAACAGCTCTAAGAACCACAAAAACACTGGTAATTCCCTTTCATTTATTAAAAACATAATTGGCTTCCAAGCTTTTGCCAAATGATTTGAAAAGTTATATCACACAACAACAGAACCTAGCAACTTATACACTCCCCCAGATTTACTAATCTTCCATGCAGGACTAGCTTAGTCCTGCATGGAAACGGCCGTTTAGGAGCAGGATGGCTGCGTGCCATGCATATTAATGAGGTGAGCTGCCTGAGCTCCTAATCTTACATGAGGTGAGTAAGAGTGCAGGGGGTGTGTCTGAGAGGAGAGCTCTCAGGATATACACACTCCCACAATGAAGAACAGCAGAAAGGGCTAAGAAATGGGTGAGACCACTCATACGTGTCCGCATATCCCCACCAACATCCCCCCTCATGTACAACAGCAAGTAACTACAAATAAAATTAACAAACCTTTTTTTTATTTTAAAATCCAATTAAAGCTAACTGTAGGTGCATGGGTATGCCCATCGCTTAGCTATGGTTAATGCAGCTTAAATGGCTGAAGAGGATAACAAGGAATATATATGCAAATTAATCAGCATAGCAATAGTGTAGTGGGCAGAGCAGTCGCCATACGAGCAGGCATTCCCGGTTCAAGTCCCACTGCAGCACATTCCATTTTCCATGGCAAAGCACATTATGACCAATATTTGTTTGTTGCATAACCCACTAAATAACATATATTTGTGAAGTGGAGTACTGCATTAAATGCACATGTGAAGTGTCAGTGTCATAATGAATAAAGCACTAGTAAGCAAGTTTAGGCACCAATAAGCAGTAGTAAGCATATGTAAGCAGTAGTAAGTGGGTTTAAGCCCATTTGCCTGGGGGTAAGCAATGCGCACACAGGTTAAGCAATTTAGAAGCTAACTCTCTATAAGCATCATTAACCGGAGGTTAGCAGTGCTTACCTTCACGCAAACCCACACAAACCCACTTACAGCTGCTCAAAAGTCCCTTAATCACTCTGTATCCAATGGCCCTTGTTATGCCCATCAAAAAAATAAACAGCCTTGAAGGTCTTGAACCCAGGAAACTATACACTATAGTCACAGTAGGTAACCACCAAACCATCACAGCAATACAGAAGAATGAGGTATCAGCAAACAAGTCCTCACTATGGTAAAATCAAACTGAACCTGTGAAAGGAATCAGTATATGGTCATATGTTCCATAACCCACTACATAAATATATGAAATGGAGTACAGCAGTAAGCCCAGAAATGAGGTGTAATTGTAATAGAGTGTTAAAGTCCCCAATAAAAAATAAAGACCCCATGCAGTGTACTTACATATGAATCATGGATACCAGGCATACATATAAGATGCAATGACTAATAAATCAATGCCAAAAAGAAAATATAATGCAGAGTCTAATGTAAGCAATGCTAAGCATTGCACAGGCCATCTTAGGAGGTGTAAGCAATGTGTAGGCCAGCTAACTCAATGTGCCCAGTGTTATATCCCTTTAAATAATGTCAACCATGTGTAAGCAGGTTTGCCCATAGCTTAGCCTTTTCAAAACTGACCAATCACGAAAAGTGCAGGAAATCGGCCCTACTTAAACTCAACAGGCAGGAATACATCTCATAAATGGTTGTAGCTTCCCTTGCAGGCACCATGTCGGGAAGGGGAGAGGGTGTGTGCTTTTGGGCACAGTGCTGGTGCATCCAGGAGTCCAGAATCATGGCAGGACACCTTGCCAAAGACCATGAACAGAGACTGCTGCAGGGTTCCCAATATAAGGTGGAAGCCTGGGAATGTCTCATTTGTGACCTCATCAGTGCCACTGGCATACCCCAAACTAGTGAGCAGGTCAGGCATCACTATGCCGATCTGAAGCAGCATAAGGGGGACCTCTTTGAGCAGTGGATCCAAGAGGCTAGAACGGCAGGGGATGTCCCACCTGTGTGTAAGTATCACCCCAGTATGTGTGTAATAATTACCAGCTCATGTATATCATGGATAGGTATGGCTAAATATTTTTCTTATGTCCTCCACAGCTGCAGTCAAGCGGGCCACAAACCAGGAACCCCATGGAAGTTGCCTGGAGAGGTTGCGATGTGAGACAGGTCAGTAATACTCTTGCGTGTACTGTCATAGGAAATAAATCTAAAAGTATTAGTAAATTAATTGCCTGTATAAAACCTGTATTGATTAAGGCAAGTATTGCATACACTGGAGAATATGTCAGGAAGAGACTCACATAGCATGTATGTAAATAAAAGTGCAATAGCCTGACAGTAAAGGTCTAACTGCTGGACTGCATGAGTATGCTCTGGTATCATATGGTAATGTAGATTTGCATTCATGTAATAGTACTGTTGTATTAAGCATTGTTACCCACAATGTGCACCATAAATAGAATGTGTAGGAATGCCTGTATATGACTGGTGTAATCCCCAGAGGCCATTTAGTGCAACTGAGAGACGCATAGACAGAAAACAGGGAAAAGGCAGACAACAAAACCCGAATAACCCATGCAACTGAGATGTAAACTGTTGTATTTTTAGCACACACAGCCATGGTTCAAAACCTGCCAGTGGTAGTAGTCTGCATACAGAATCATACCCCAAAACTGTACGGATTTGTCTAGAATGTCCAGTAAAGTGGCCCATATCTGTTGCCTGTCAACCTGTCCCCCTGGGAAATCAGTGGGATGATCCCAGATGTATAGGCAGCAAACAGGAAATACAACTGATTGACACACATCTATGAGAACAAAGCTGGCACACTAGGAACTCCCCAAAACCTTATGAGACTAAGAAGCCACGTATGGCCCATTTACACCCCCATCTTGTCAAGCTGTGGCCAGAGCGTGTACAGTAACAGAGTGAGATTTTTGTGCATAATAGTAATGTGGAATCTGGCACTGTGTGTGTGGCAACATTTAGGTAGTGCTAACAAACATTTCTTCCACAGGTCTGTCAGATACCAACACTGGGCCCAGATATACAAGAATGATACCCTGTACTGCTACTGTTTACATTCGTATTGTATGGCATTGTAACTGATGCTGTTGCTCTGAATAATGAGATATTACACATCACTATCACCCACACTGTCCTACAAAATACAACTGTCTAAGAAATCTGTATAAGAGTGTTGTATTACAAGGTCAAAATGCAAAAGCACAGGAGAATTATAAGACACAAAGCAGATAGGAGATATACAGCAATATCTATGTAGCACACACAATTCTGATAGACAGTGTTTAAGTTGTAGCAGACACAGCCATGGTCTGAATCCTGGGAGTGGAAGTAGGCTGCATACAGAATCATATCCCACAACTGTACAGAAAAGACCAGAATGTCCAGTATATGAGCCCATATCTGCTGCCTGCCCCCCTGTCCCCCAGGTAAGTCATTAGGAGGATCTAAGATGTTTAGCAAACAGGGAATACAAGTGATTGTCAAAAATCTATGAGAACAAACCTGTCACTGTAGCAACTCCCAAAGCTGTTAGGAGAGTAATAAGCCAAGTATGTCCTATCTACACTCCCATGTTGTCAAGCTGTGACCAGAGTGTGTACAGTAACAGAGTGAAATGTATGTGCATAATACTAATGTGTAGTCTGGAACTTTGTGTGGCAACATTCAGGTAGTGCTAACAAACACTGCTCCCACAGGTACATTAGATACGAACACTGTGCTGAGAAATAAAAAACAATAAACCCTGTGCTGGTACTGTTTACTCTGGTATTGTAGTGAATTGTGAGTGTTGCCGTTTCTCTGAATGATAAAGTATCACTGATCACTATCACCCACACTGTGCTACATAATATAACTGTGTAGGAAAGCATGTATATGTGTGTGTCAAGTCACTAAAGGTTGAAGAGGGCAATAGTCTAAGTATGTCCCGGTACACCTGCATGTGGTCAAAACATGGCCAGAGTCTGTGCAGAAAGAGTTGGCTAGCTATGTGGACAACATCAACCTGGAATCTGGAAGTATGTATAGAAACAGTTAGTTAGTGTTAACAAACATTCCCTCCACAGGTATACCAGGTAAGAGCTGTATACTGCAAGTAAAACCAGTTGTTCTTGTATAACGATGATGACAGCCATATCACTGTCCAAACTAAGGCTATAGGGTAGTTTAGTTAGACTTGTAAGGTACAGATAACAGCACTGACTAGGAAAGTAATGTGGACTACAGGAATATACTAGTTGTTAATTGACATCTCCCCCCACCATATCTTCAGCAATAAACAACATACTCAACCCAACCAGGATGTAATAACTCCAACGTTCTGATAATGTCCTATTGTTTGATAAATATTTTAATTGTTCTCATGCATGTGCTATATTGAATTATTCCAACATTGGTGGCATGGTGCCATCAATGTACCTGCATGCTGTTCATATTACCACTCTGGTCCCATAAATGCATGTGTTCTGTTTGCTATGCAACTGTTCCGTATCTGGTGTCTGGGTTAATGGGAATATCTATGCATGCTGTTATACCTAACCCTGGAATGTGCTGACTATTACTAACCCACATATGATGTTAAAATCTAAACACTATAGCATGTTTGGGAAGGCTGGTCCCAGTGGACCCACCTGTCCCACCTCAGCTGGTTGTGGCACCGGGCACCAGCATGTCTGGGGCCCTACCCAGGACCTCCCTGTCCATTGGCCCTGAACCATCTTTGGGTGGAACTGCCTCAGGGGGATGGGGCTCATGCCTCTGGGAGTGGGTGCAGACAGAAACCTGTCACAAGTCGCCAGGTCTGAGTCGTAGTGCATAGCCAGCTCAACACAGCAATCTGGTGATCTGCTATGCCGGCTTGAGGGCCCCACGTTGCGAGTAGAGGGTCAACCTGGCTCTGCAACTCAGCCCCCATCACAGCCACCTTTGGGGCTTTGAAGGTGCAGTGGTGATTGCCCATTGGTGGGGACCTCAGTCCCACTGTTTCCATTAGGTGGCTCATGGGATTCCAATTTCCCAAAACCTCTCCCTATCAAGGAGTTTACCCCCACATGTGTCACATACTGCCCCTGTATGCGTCTTGTTTGTCTTGTCTGTTAACTTACCCAATCTACCTCCCCCAAATATACCTACAATCCCTCCCCAGCATCACACTCTCACCTGAAAAAAATAAAAATAAAAAAGGGCAATCTGTTCCAAAAAAAAATCTTGCCAGATACATAGCTGTCCATTTCACGCACATGTCCACTGGACACATGTAATCTGGTCTAATTGGCATCACAATTTATTATTGTTGTCCTCACTGCTTTCCCAGGGGTTTGCATGTCCAAATCTAGCTCCAAATTCAGTGTGTATGCTCAGCTGTTGCTGTAGAAGAAATGGGCAGCTATGGACCTTCCCACATCCTTCCTGCACATCCCTAGCTATTTTCCCTACTGTCTTTCCCTCTTTGTGCTCCTTTTTCACTACTTTCCTATCAACCCTTTTTTATTTTCTTTTAATGAAATTAGCGCACGGGGTAAGTGGGACTAAGCACTGTTAAGTGCAGTAAGCTGGTTTAAACCTGTTTGCAAGGGGGTAAGTAATGCCTACACTGGTTAAACAATGTAGAAGCTAACTGGGTATAAGAAACTGTAACCAGAAGTTAGCAGTGCATACCTCTGCACAAACATAGGCAAACCCACCTAAAGCTGCTCAAAACTCCCATAACCTCTCTGTATCTGACAGCACTTGTTCTGCCCAGCAACAAAAGGAACAGCCCTTGCAGGTATTGAACCCAGGACCCTGTACACTGCAGTCACAACACTTAACCATTACACCATGACCACTGTGAAGACAGCCGTTGTTTTACCAATATAGCTGTCAATACACATATTGAGTAGTACTGAACAATTGCCTTTAGTTCCTAAATTGTGTAGTCCTTGTTATTAATATAACTGCTGCATCACATATGTTGTTTTATCATAATGTACACATAGCAGATACATATGGTGAGATACATCTGGGAGGGTATACACAACCGTGAGGTTTACTCATGACAGGATTATGGTTGTATACATATAATAGGTCTATATATGTCTACATGTACATAAACATGTATACCCATACATATGTCTGTATACACATCTGTATAGTGCAACATATATATGGCCATGTGTACATCTCATCTTATGTACATATATTTATTTTATATGTATGTATATCTATATATATATATATATATATATATATATATATATATATATATATATATATATATATATATATATATATATATATATATATATATATATATATATATATATATATATATATATATATATATATATATAATATATAAAGATATATGTGTATATATATATATATATATATATATATATATATATATATATATATGTTATGTTGGTATATATGTAGATATCTATAACTATATGTGCATACATATCTATTCTGATATACCTACTACTGCCACTATATATGTAGATATCCATATGTATATGTGCATATGTATCCCTATCTGTATATGTGTAGACATATATTGCTCTGTATATGTATATATCTGAGTGTTTATATGTATATCTATGTATACCTATGTACATATACATATCCATCTATGTATGTTGATATGTATATGTGTATATAGCTATATAGATATCTGGAGAATTATATGTACATATGTGCACACCATGTGTCCTACAGATAGAGTAGACCCCTATCTCAGCCCCTATAGTCCCAACTTTGTATTGCAAGGGATGTCAGATATGCATTGCAAGACATCCTAAGGACATCATAGTACAGTACTACTGCTAGCACAGTAATGCTCCTGTGGCTACAGCAGAGATATTGCCCAATATACGTGGACAGTCTGACACAATCTGGACAGTCCAGAGGTATACACAGAACCCTTTAGTGCAAGACATCTGGACCAAGCCTGACAATGTCGATGTTAACAGCCATGTAGATGGGTATAACACGTACCTAATGGTATATATTTGCTCCCATAGGTTATGCGTTCACACACCCCTGTCTGTCCTGACACATAATAACCACTGATACAGAGATGACATGGCCACATACTACCCACTAGTTATTGACATACATCTGTACTGCATCCCACTGCTTTGTCTGACATACATGACTTTCATGGTGAACCAGCAGCAGTACATCTGGCAAGTATCTGGACATGACATCCCTCTGGGTAAGTACACTAAGCTGCTAGGCATGTAATAAAGCACTGTGCAGGCTAAAGGCATACTGGCTCAACACTGGCCAACATATCCTATAGGGAAATACACATGTTACTGCATATATAGCAGGCTCTACAGGCATGTCACAGCACAGAGTAACAGGCACCTGTGTGAAAGTGCATAACCACAACTAATGTGAACACAGCCACAGTCATATATCGTAAGCTACCATATTATTACAGTATATGAACTATCTGTTCAGCACCATCCTCATATGTGCCACCCACACACTAACCCTACATATACTGGCCCACTACACAGTGTGGTCCAATGCCTATCTGTGGTATAGAACATGTGTGTGTTTGGCCCTACAATCATGTAAGCCAATAGTGTAACATACAATGGAGCAGCATGTAACATCAGATAGACCAGGACCAAAAACAATGATGTCTACGACAGTCTGTACACAGGCCAAGGTACATATTAACAATACACCAACTGTCAACAATCACCATAAGTACACAGATCTCAGTATTGTACACACAACCACAGAATGTCCAGGTTATGTCATCAAATATAACCCCTACTATACATAACATGTATAGCAGTCTGATATATCACTGGCTTGTTATCAGATATGATGTCACTAAATATGGTCTACAGCACATATGCACTTCTTACTGCATAACATATGGTCAAAGGGTGCAGAGTTGTGGCTGGAGGCACAAACACAGGGCCAGTATTGACATGTTTCTGTGATAACCACATACATTTACTGTTGTACCAGGGTTTGTTACAACATATGTCCTATGAGGGATATGAAGTCAGTAACCCTCACAGCTATCACCATCTACAGACTGCAATCCTTACACTACCTTCTGCAGTTCACAGGTAGGTGCTCTATAGGTTACACATGAAACAAAAGGCACCACACACTGCCCAATCTGCAGATGACTCTACAGATGGGGGTTTCCTTTTTATCATAAACATAGCACTGACATGACAGGTGTTAAAACATGTATGGCAGTCATATCCACACCACCCTATTAAACCAAAATTACCCCAAATGCAGTATAACAGCACTTACAGTCTGTAGTCAGGTCAGGCACATCCCCCAACTGTGTGTTGGCCTGTTTACACAGTGTATGTTGTTAGAGGTAAATCCCAAATCCATTTGTGATGCTGTTTGCCAAACAACAGATTGAGTTCCTAATCACAGAGAATGAAAAGACCCAACACCAACATGATGTTCCTAGTTATTGGAGTATGTTATCATGCAATTGACTATGAGAATGTTACCACAGCTGTTCCACATGCAATCAGCTAGAGGAGGGCTGCAATTCATGCAGAGGCCATCAGCTGATCACAAGCATCATTTAAAATACACATGCTGCTGCCTAAGCAAAGCAGGTGTAAGTCTCCACATCCACCAGAGAGGGAGTGAGAGAAGCAGACAGAGGCAAAGATAAGTCAGGGAGGGGTGGGAGAGTAAAGCATAAGCATGTTTGTGTCACACACCTACCAATACAGAGTATCAACCCCCTGATGTCTATGTAGTGCCATCACATGTCTATGCAGTTATTAGATGCACCACCTAGGTTACATGTGGAGGATCCCTCCAAACTTATATGTGATGGTGAGTGACATCTTCAACAGTGATATGGTAGCTATACGGTAGGTGTAGTACACGTGGCTGTCCCCATGAACAGGTGTCAGTGTCAACACAGCCATACTCTCACAGGGACACACACTCATTGACCCACTTGGCAGGGCCAGGAATACAACTCATCACTAGTGAGATTGCTACAACACAGTACTGTGCAGGTATCACATGCACCACTGGGGTCATATGAAGGTTATATGGGCAAAGGGTATTTGGGTGTCTGACATCAGACAGCATGCTTCAGTATGCCAATAGGGGTTGTAGTGAGTGTGTATGTGGTTACAGGCATAGTACAACACAAACACAGACACAGGGTGCCAGTACTGACATGCACGGGTGTATTGCTTCATGAGTGTGTAGTGGTTGACTGTGCCAGATGGCTATACAAGGATAGGAGATGGGTATACCTTGGCATCAGGCCACATGACAATGGTCTGCAGTGTGGCTTGGGGGTGTAGTGTCTGGATTTGCCCACACAGGTGGGTATTGTATTCACCATCCAGTAACCTGGGTAACTATTGCATGTGGCCAATGCTGTGCATTGCTTGCCATGTAGGTGTTCCTTACTCCATGACATGGATGGTGTCTGGGATGTGCACAACTCCCACAAGCATGTACAGTGACATGTGGAACTGTACCTGGAGTGTCTGGCCCATGTTTTGTTCACAGATTGTTATCATCAGATGTGCCAGTCCTGGCCTCGTGGTGGGAACTGTTAATGGACAGCAGGTTGACCCTGCACCTACATTAATAGCATGATACCAGTATTCCCTGGTGTCAGTGGCACCTGTCCATACAGGGCATGTTTTTCAGGTATGGTATGTCCTTTGTGGGTCAGATTTGAGGGCACCACTGGTGTTGCAGGTGTCCAGTGGGGAACATGGGAAAGGTGCACTGTCGGCATGTAAGTGCCTATTGGACAGATGGACAGGGTGCCATGCCCACTGCAATCACACCATGGTTACTATCAGTAGCCAATATGCAGGGTACTACCAGCATAGCAGCTGTTGCCCAGGCAAGTGTGTGTGTGTGTGTGTGTGTGTGTGTGTGTGTGTGTGTGTGTGTGTGTGTGTGTGTGTGTGTGTGTAATACATGGTTTGAGAGTGTTCTCTGGGTAATACAGGGATTGATAACTTTGTTCACCTGGCCTTGATGTTACATGTAGGGGTATGGATTTGCACCCCAGCCTCTTGGCTATTTCACATCTGTTATCCCTGTATAGTGGACATTGTGAAGTATACTAGGGCCAACATATAAGAAAATTGCAGAACCCGCTCAGCATTGAGTCCAGTTGTTACACACTCGCATCCACCTCCACACAGAATATGAATGACATACACACATTCACACACACCTGTCATGTTTCAGATTAGAACTCATACCTAACTAGTTTACTATACTACAGCACTACACAGTTATAGGACATGCCATGGAGATTACTGGAGTACTCCTTCTCCAAAGGTGTATTTTACAGTGAATGACATCAGCAGGATTGCCACAGTAGGTGATCTGAATTGTAGTGAGTGTGACTAGCCTAAAATGCATTGCTCCCTACACAGACATAGATACACACAAAAACATCCACAACTGCCATGTCTGGGAATCAAACCCCTACCAGAGTTCTATATCACATTACAGCACGACACTGTTATAGGACACGTCATGGGGATTACTGGAGTATGCTTTCCCCAAAGGTGTATTTCACAGTGAATGACATCAGCAGGATTGCCAAAGTAGGGCATTTGAATTATAGTGAGTTTGACTAGCCTAAAATGCATTGCTCCCTACACAGACATAGACATCCACAACTGTCATATGTGGGAATAGAACCCCTACCAGAGTTCTATATCACACTACAGCATAAAGCTATTACAGGATGCACCACAGGGATTACTGGAGTACTTTTTCCCCAAAAGTTTATTTCACAGTGAATGACATCAGCAGGATTTCCAAAGTAGGGCATTTGAATTGTAGTGAGTGTAAATAGCATCAAATGCATTACTCCATACACAGACAAACACACACACACACACACACACACACACACACACACACACACACACACACACACACACACACACACACACACACACACACACACACACACACACACAGTTGCCATGTCTGGGATTAGAACTCCTTCCTTACTAATTTATCACACTACAGCAGTACACAGTGATAGGACATGCTATGGAGTTTACTGGGCTCCAGTTTTCTGAAAGGTATATTTCACAGTGTATGACATCAGCAGCCTTGCCAAAGTAGGGCATTTGAATTGTAATGAATTTGACTAACCTAAAAGACATTGTGCTCTACACAGATAGAGACAGAGACACAGTTGCCATGTCTGGGATTAGAACTCCTATCTTACTAGTTTATCACACTACTGTGGTACACATTTACAGGACGCACCACATAGATTACTGGGCTAAAACTTTCCGAAAGGTGTATTTCACAGTGAATGACATCATCAGCCTTGCCAAAGTAGGGCATTTGAATTGTAGTGAGTGTGACTGGCCTAAAAAGCACTGCTCTCTACACAGACACACAGTTGCCATGGCTGGGATTAGAACTGTCTAAGTAGTTTATCACACTACAGCAGTACACAGTTACATGATGCGTCATGGAGATTACTTGGCTACAGCTTTCTGAAAGGTGTATTTCACAGTGAATGGCATCAGCAGCCTTGCCAAAGTAGGGCATTTGAATTGTAGTGAGTGTGACTAGCCTAAAAAGCATTGCTCTCTACACAGACAGAAACACACATACAGTTTCTAAATTTGGGATTAGAACTGTGACCTAATTAGTTTCTCACACTACAGCATTAGACAGTTATATAATGCACCACAGAGATTACTGGGCTACAGCTTTCTGAAAGGTGTATTTCACAGTGAATGGCATCATCAGCCTTGACAAAGTAGGGAATTTGAATTATAGTGAGTGTGACTAGCCTAAAAAGCATTGCTCTCTACACAGACAAGAACACACACTTGTCATGTCTGGGATTAGAACTCCTACCTAATTAGTTTATCACACTACAGCAGTACACAGTTATAGGACATGCCACGGAGATTACTGGGCTACAGCTTTCCCAAAGGTGTATTTCAAAGTGAATGACCACAGCAGGCTTGTCATTGTAGGGCTATCGGGAGGGCAGTGTGTGTGCATGGGCCATAACCCATTCATCTAGAGGCTGATACATCACATGCGGGCACACGCAAGGTTATATTCCACAGGTACGTGTATACAGCTGCTAGATGACTACTTCCTTGTATAGTCATACTGCACAGCTAGCACTTGAACCAAATATTCTGTAGTGCTGATGGATACCAGTGGCTAATGTCTACAGTGAGTGACAGTTACACCTCATGTGGTTGTAGCCATTTGGCTGTGTGCTGGGTGGGACAGGCCTCATAATGGATAGCTCCTTGTCACAGTCGCTCTCTTCCACGCATCTATGTATGTCTACTTTTGCCTTATTATAGTATGTTGTCCTTGGATATGTTCTGTATTCCTATCCCCTGTGTGTGCAAGGCATGACTGGTACATACTGAGGAATGTATGCACTAACATTTGCAAAAAACAGATATGTATGGTCCACTGGTTTTTACCAACATGGGCTTCATTTGTTTGTGTGTGTGAGCATGCCCATTTTGACCTTTCAGTATGTTGTTGTCTGACATTGCCTTCATTTCTTTAAGTGTGTGAGCATGCCCAGTATGCCCTTCTGTATTGAATGTGTGGATCAATTCCAGGTAGTTTGTACTGCAGTGCAGACCTTTGTGTTTTACACCTACAGGTAGCATACTGTTTCTGCAGGGTATCCGTCAATCATTTTGCAATATGGGGACAAACTGTGCAGGGGATAGTGTGTACTGTAGGTGATTGTGTCTGTGCTGCTTCAGCTGCATGGTTCTGCTGTTAGTAGAGATATTCAGACATGTGTACTGTTATGCACAGTGATGTTTTCTGTCCTCATGTACTGTCAGATGGACATTCTTGCTCACAATGATGTTTTGGGGGACAAAGGTAACTGCAGCTGAGTATGGTATTGTGGGCAGACACCTACATATTAATTGCAAGTTATGCCATTCTGAAGGGGGAGCTGCAGACACTTGGTGCAGGGTCTGTGTATCTAGTTCAGCACCTTGGTACAGTGCTAGCAGAGGATCCCATACTTGTACACCCATCAACATGACAGTATGGGCTTATCTTGCTGTGGCAATGCCTGACAGCTGTACAGATTCACACAGGTTAGCCAGAGGCAGGGGCCATGGGTCAGGACATTAACCCTATTGTGGTGTATGGGCAGGTGTGTAGCCACCCATTTATGTGTTTGCAGCCAGGGATAGTGTGTGCACACAGCTTGGTATTGGACCATGCACATTCCATGCTGCCCATGCTCCCACCCCCTCTCTGTTATTCTAACCTCTTCCATACATTATGCATACATTCTCTGATACTTTCCCTAAGGGTATCACCCCAACACAGGTGTCTGTTAGTGTTGTTCCACAGTTCATGCAGTGGGACAAGGTGGGTATGTTGCTGTGATTTGTCAACATAGTCTTGCATATGGCTTATGTGGAGTGTGTTATGTTGTTATTTGGGTGTCCATGACATAACATGCATTGGCAGTATATGTGAGACACAGGCCTTTGGCAGAAGCCTGTGGGACAATAGGTGTTGCTGCAGGCTAGATATGCAGGCCATTGCATTCTGTCAGTCCTTCAGTCCCAGACCGCCATACAGTATATTCCCCCTGGGGTGACAGGGTAGGTGTGATAGGTGTACATGACAATACCCTCAATCAGTCTTGATCAGGTGTATGGATGCTAGCAGGATGCTACCTATAGCTTGGGACACACCTGCATGGGACACCTGCACTGCATGCTGCATTCTTCCGCTATTGCCTTATACAGCATGGAGCATGCAGCATGCTGTATATGGCAATAGTGGAAGAATGCAGCATGTAGTGCATGCTACATTCTTCTGCTATTGCCATATACAGGTGGGGTCTTACTGTACACATTCCCAACAGCAGGGAATGACCACAGAGGTGCCTGTGGGTGGTGTTTATGTGAGCTGGGTGCATGTCTGCTATGGAAACCGCTTGCATCTGACACACAGATATGCGTGGGGCATTCCAGTTATGCTGGCATGTGCAGGTACATCAGCTGTTTCCCAATACATCAGCCCTACCTCCTTTGTGATCTGCAAGTGTTCCGGAAGACGTCACCAGTATTTCCTACTACAGGTCCAGTTAAAGTGATGCATACCTGCATTTCACAGTGACACAATATAGACTGTATGTCTGGGGTACTTTCCCCTGTGTACTGCCTGCATATCTAGCCCAACAACCATGCCATGTCAGTCTTTCAGCTGGTGACACATATTACCACCATGCATTTACAATGGCTTCCTGCTAGCATGTGTTATACTGGTGGGGATTGTCTTTGACACTGCAGTTGTGAGGGCTTGTCCCTGTCATCAGCCGTAGTGGGCAATGGCCACCAGGTCTTACCACAACATGCAAACATACTGACCACTCTCACACATTATGAAACACACACCATCCTAACACTCTCAGAACTGCATATTGTGCAAATGCTACAACCTATCCTGCTACCTTGGCCACCTCTGGGCATCTGTGTTCCACTCATGTTATACCTAATTATACATGTTACTACATTTCTACACAGGACTGGGGGGGGGCACACCTGACTGGCACTACATTTCTACACTGGATTGGGGGAACGGGCAGATCTGTCTGATTCCACATGTCTACATAGGAGTGGGGGGCACACCTGACTGTTACTGCATTTCTACATAGGGTTGTTGCGGGACACACCTGACTGTTTTCACATTTCTACACAGGATTGAGGGGGCACACCTGACTGTTACTACATATCTATGCTGGATTGGGGTTAGGGGCACACCTGATGGTTTTGACATGTCTACATGGGAGTGGGGGCGGGGGGCACATGTGACTGTTACTACATTTCTACATAGGGTTGTGGGGGGAGACACCTGACTGTTTCTACATTTCTACGCAGGACCGCCGGGGTATACCTCACTGTTACTACATATCTATGCTGGATTGGAGGTAGGGGCACACCTGTTTCTACATGTCTAAATGGGATTGGGGGGCACACCTGACTATTACTACATTTCTACACAGGATTGGGGGGCACACCTGACTGTTTCTACATTTCTACACATGATTGGGGGGGCACACCTTACTGTTTCTATATGTCTACATAGGATGGGGGGCACACCTGCCACTTATACACATTTGCTATGACTGTACTGGTATGTCAGGTACTCCATTTCGTCCTGTATTCTAACCTATCATGGTGACTAGAGACATATCAGTGTACTACAGGTCTTAGCATTGGTTGCTCTACATATTAGTGTCTGACTTACTACCCATCAGAACTAACATCCCACTGCCTGACTTCCTGTAGTCTGTCTGTGTAAGCCTGGGGAGGGTTAACCATAGGCATCATTCAGTGGCCATAGCACAGGCTCTGTTTGTGTTTGTCTACACCTGTCCTGCTGGCTGAGACTGTTGTTGGGTATGTGAACCTCCCTGACTGGCATGTGTGAGTCATATGGACACACATGTCACCCAGCACATTTCCTGCAGTGGGTTTTGTCACCCTGTGTAGTACTGGTTACTGTGGTGACTCCAGTGTTTGTTACAGATGTCATGGTGCCACTATGGGTGTCTACCATCTGCTGGCATAGCATTCAGCCACCTGATTCCCTTGCCTGATCACATCCCTACCATAGATACAGGTAACGACACATTCTGCTCCATTCAGCAATTGGTAGGTTGATTGACTTACCTTGTGGGTGTGCCAGTATTGAGGATGGTGCTGGAGGGCTGCCTATGTTGGATGCACATAGTACACTCCCTATACATGGTTGAGCACAGATAGTGTCACGTTTGGCATCCCTTTTACTGTATGTGCAAGTCAGAGAGAGGTGTCATTCCCTGGGTCCCTACTGTGTCAGTGTATGTGCTATGCATTGCCTCTTTGCCAAGGCCAGGGCATACTGGGCACACCTCCATCTGCCTACTGGGGCAGGCTCAGGGTGTTCCTCCACTGAGTCACTCTGTGCCAATGCAGGCCTTGGCATTGGTGGGAGGCTGAGTGGCCCTGCCCCTTGCTGTTCCTGCTGCAGCTGTTTCCACAGGATCATATTGTGTAGCATGGCACATACCATAACAATTTGAGTACATGTAGCTGATGAGTACTGCAAGGCTCCACCGGATATGTCCAGGCACTGGAACCATGACTTGAGCATCCCAAACATGCTCTATTATAAATCTGGTCTGTGCATGTACCTCATTATGGTGTTCTTGTTCGGGTGTGTGTGCATTTCTGATGGGTGTCATCAGCAACAGCTCCAGTGTCTAATCATCCCCCACTAGATGACCATAAGGGATGTCCCCACTGGCAAATCTCTGGTACAGCTGCATCAGATGCCAGATGTGGGAATCGTGATAGCTTCCAGGGCAGCCAGCACACACATTCATTATAATGCCCTGGGCATCGCACACAACCTGGCAGTTGATGGAGTGGAGGCCCTCGCGGCTGATGTGGACCCTACCCTGATCACCGGGTAGATGCATATTGCTGACCAGCACCTCACAGGTGTTGAGGAAATATATGTGTTCACTGACATGTGCTGACATGGCATCCAGGAAATGGTGGAATACTCTGGATGCTGATGCCTGTGAGATCCCCATGATATCCCAAGTATTCCTAGGCCTACACATACCTTGGTATCCACTGGGATGGGTTCCCCTTTGTCAGTTGCGTGTGTCAGGCATGGCTGGCACAGCTCAACAGTTTGCTGTAGAAGGTCCCTGGCCATCCTATAGAGCTCCACTATCTAAAGCTCATGCAGCCCCTGGTAGGTTACCCTGGGTCTATACACTCTTCTCCGTCTCCTCACTGTGGGTTGGTCAGCAGCATTCACATCCTCACCACCCTCAGCCTCTTGCACATGTTGTTGTATGATGTCTGCTGCAGCCCCTATCATTTTGTAGTTTTGTTTATTAAATGTTCCTCGCTTGTTTACACCGCTGGTGTTATTGACTAGCATGCTGGAGAAATCTGGGATTCACTATCATTACCCTCATTTGCATAGGATTGCCTGCTAATGCATAGTTACATGTCTCACACTGAGCCTCCCCCCTTAGCAACCACTTTTCACTGGCCATGTTGTCTTCTGCCTGCCATTGATTATGATGGTAGAATAGTAATTTTAGTTAGAATGCTTATTTTAGGTTTATTTTCTTATCACCCCCATCCCGTTTCTGCACCACTGCTGAAAGCTTAAACAGCCGAGATCAGCTAAAAAAAATAAAAGTTGATTTTTTTTTTTAATTTCAGCTGTTTGCAATTCCAATGGCCTTATACTTGGTCATTGGCATGCTTCCTGAATGATATGCACCCTTTATTTGGAGCTGT
This sequence comes from Protopterus annectens, assembly GCF_019279795.1. Lineage (NCBI taxonomy): Eukaryota > Metazoa > Chordata > Ceratodontiformes > Protopteridae > Protopterus > Protopterus annectens. The sequence continues at coordinate 983,537,176 of NC_056725.1, read as the reverse complement.
CATGGCTCCGTTTTGGAATTTGCAGAAATGTACTCCGTTTCTGGCAGAGTACCTTTCTGCAGATTACTCTAGTCCTGCACAGCCGGGGCTGGGTTTGAGTCCATGCAGGATTAGTGCAGGAGCACTCATGCACACCCCTAGAGGCTATTCCTTTACCACACGGCAGACATATTGCCTGCTGGAGCTCCTGCACTGATCCTGCATGCCGTGCAAGGCTTGCAGAATCCAGGGGACTGTTCATTTAATCGATTTACTAATTAATGTTTAATTATTAATTTAAAATGATTAAAATAAAGGCAATAAATATAAAAGTAAAAATATAAAAACTACACACACGCACACACACACACACACACACACACACACACACACACACACACACACACACACACACACACACGCACACACACACACACACACACACACACACACACACACACACACATATATATTGACACCATTTCACTGAAATTCATTTCACTGAAACTTCATTTCACTGAAAGTTCATTTCACTGACAACTATTATTAGCAATAAAATGGAATATTCCCCTTCCCCACTGTAGTGCGACCTGGGTTAGAATATATAGTTAGGGGGTGATGGGGCTTTGCCCCCACACCCCTAACTATATATTCTAACTCCAGGGTCGCACTACAGTGGGGAAGGGGGCATATTCCATTTACTTTGTAATAATACTTGTCAGTGAAATGAACTTTCAGTGAAATGAAGTTTCAGTGAAATAATTTCAGTGAAATGTCAGTGAAATGAAAGTCAGTGAATTGAAAGTTCAGTGAATTGAAGTGAACCCATATATATATATATATATATATATATATATATATATATATATATATATATATTTATATATATATATAGAATAGCATAAATAAATAAAATCATTTATCCTTATTGTCAAAAATGCTTCATTTTTCAATACCAGTTTTGCAATATTTACAGCATTTTGCTCTTAATCTATTTGTCCATTTCTATTCCAAATGTTCAGTCTTAGATATCAAATCACCTCCTCTTACACTAAAAGAAACTTGTTGAAGTACCATAAACTTGAAAAAGTGTGTCTCATTTGTTTCATTTATATGTTTATAAAATGTATTACTCTTGAGTTTCCTTCTTATTTCAACAAATAGTCAAAAATTTGCTCTTTTAACTTCCTATTTGTTTTGCTAACAGAGTAGGCTTGGCAAGTATTACAAACAGAAGTATAAATTAAATTCATAGTGTAACAATCTGAAATAGAATTTTATATATATATGTTAGTACTAGGCTAACTGCCCTTGTGAGCCTAGCCAATTATCCCCTGTGAGATTCAAACCCTGTACCTTGTGTTTTTTATATATATATATATATATATATATATATATATATATATATATATATATATATATATTTTTTGGTAACGATGTACAAATATATTGCCTTTAAATATATGCTTATAAAAATACAATTTCTACATGGTAACGTACCTTACTTCTGACATAAAAAGAACTTAGAGCATGTATATTTTAGAGATTAGCTTTAACTAGACTCTTCTGCAATGTGCAAATAAGACTAGGTTTAAACAAAGCATAGTGCCAGACTGTTCAAACACTGTAAACTTGGACTTACTAGCTACAGATAAAAAGATCATATGTCAGCTGAGGCAGTTCACAATAAAAATTTTTGGACTTCTAATAAAACACTTGGGTACAATACACATATATAGTGACCCAGTGGAATGTACTCCTTCTGACTGTGAAGGAATCATATAAATATTACTGCCATGTTACTCTTCAACAGATGGTATTCCCTCAAAGTGATTCTGTAATTGCTATTTGCTTTAACACATTACCTGTCACCAAAAGAGATACCCAGATTTTTTATCCCCCTGATGTCTCATTGAGAAGATGAAAAACACAATATCCACTGTAATTGTATTCCCACTTGCTACTGAATTGTATCCCCCACATGTCCACTACCATACAAATTAAATAAAAATAAATAAATGCAAGAATATCATGCTGTTTGCATTGTACTTTGCAACTGTCCACAGGCCCTTCTGGTTTTCTGCCAGAAAATGTAAAAGTACATCAAGTCACAGTAACAAGCCTCAACGTGGAACATTTAGACACTAAGCTCTGCCTCTGCCCCCACAACATTACTCTAATATAAGTGATTAGCCACAGCCTGCCATTTGCCTTTTTCTACTAATGGCTGTGCATAACTCTAAACCTTCCATTTCCAAAAGTGTGGAACACTGTCTTGAACAAAGTATGGAACAAGTGGATAAATAGTGGAACATAGGTACACTTCTAATTTCAGTTAATAATTTTCCCTGTACTGTTGATAACAATTCCTTTATACTTATGAAAAAGCTGTTTTAATAAGTAAATATGATTCAGTATTAGTCACCATGGCTATTTTCTGAGAATGACAGACCCTTTGAATATATAACAGTGTGAGACATGGAATTTTAAACCTATGAAATTAAGAATGCTCCTTGTAATGAATACAGTTGAAAGTTATGCTTCCTCACCTCTTCAGACAGGGTGATTAGCTATAATTGTTAAAAGGGCAAAAATAACCAAAGAAATATATGCTGCTGCACGTGACTGAAGGTATAACTATATCTCTCAACTGTCTCTGCTACTACAGAACACCCCTGATTTTACCTCATATTTTTCACTCTGTTCCTGATTTTCTAGTAAATTACTGAGGGTTACAAACAAATCAGTAATGGCAGACATTTCCCTTCTTATTAATGTTTGCAAAATGCATATTGATGCAGAACTTGTCATTCTGTTAACTTTTTAAATGAATTAGAGTAATATTTAAAACTCCTCACTGATTTTAGTTCTTTGTCTCTCCGTTATTGTGACCATATCTATAATTCTTGACAAAAGATGTGGCGTGGTATGCAAGGCATCTAGACCTCTCAACTGTCATTGATTTTGAAGAGCATCCCTGATAGTGCCTCATATTTTTCACCATGTCCCTCATTCTTTGGTAAATCACTGGATATTGTGGACAAGTCATTAATGCCAGAAATAAGAGATTTATATTTCTTGCTTTCTGGAAAACTGATGCTGATGCAAAACCTGTTACTCTATTAACTTTTTAAGTGAATTACAGTAATAGCTAAAAATTGGCCCTGATTTTACATACATACATACATACGTACAAATATTTCAAGCATGGGCATTAAAAGCCCTTCTAGTTTTGCCATTATACCAAGACATATGTTTCCATAATAAGTGTCTAGGCTGTTCTTAAAAATATCTAAACGAGTACTTGCTTTAATGTAATTTGATATTCTATTCCATGCATCAGCTGCTCTCTCAGAGAACCAATTAGTACACCTCTCCTTCCTGTAGAATCTTCTACATAGGTTGTCTGATGATTTCTAGTACTTTTTGATAACCCCAACCATTCTCAGAGGTGGTTGTCCCTAAATGTCCTATATACCTGAATATGATCTCCTCTCAGATATCTGTAAGAGACACTGTACAAGTTCAGATATTTTAGTCTTTCATAATAACTTAAATTTTCAGATCCATGGATGTCCTTGGTATATTTTTGCTGTACTCTTTCCAGTTTATTCATGCTTGTTTTCTTACAGGGTTTCCATATTATTATTCCATCCTCAAGTTTGGGTCTAATGTAACTAACAACAAATGATTTCATTATTTTTGATTTCCTAGACTTTATAAATCTCTTTATACAACCTATAGTTCTATAACTATCATTAACCAATTGGTTGATATGATTAGAAAAACCCAAAGCTGAATGTACCCATATACCCAGGTCCTTAAATGAGTCTACAGTTTCAGTCACTGTGCTGTATTAAATATTGCCGTTTCAATTTATGTCTATCAAATTGCATATTCTTAGGTTTTGATGTATTTATCAGCATATTATTCTCCTATGCCCAAATGGTCAAATTAGTCAAGTTATTTTGCAGACATGCCTTATCTGTAACACATGTAATCAGTTATGAAAAAGTAAGGTCTGAAAGATACAATCTAAACAAGTAAGGGCCTAGAAGAGAGCCCTGTGGGACACCCTGACTGTAACCAAGGATTTCACCTCTCTGGTTGGTGTATGATACTTGCCATGTCCTATTTGTAAGCCATGCAGCTATCCATCTTATCAAGAGTACATCAGTACCTAGTTGAATTAATTTATTGATCAGTGTTTTGTGTATGACCCTGTCAAATGCTGAAGTTAAATCTATATAAATTACATCACAGCACAATTTTTCATCCATAGTTGTTATCATATTGTCATAGAACATCATGTTACAGATGGTAATAGATCTGTTTTCAATATATGCATGCTAATATATGGTTCAAGTTCTAGTCTACCCAGTTCTGACAATAACTTATCCAATGTTACCTTCTCCATTATTTTTCCACAGCATGAAAGTAGACTTAAGTGTCTCTATGACTCTGGGTTTGTCCTACTCCCCCTTCCCGTGAAGACAAGCTTAATAAGGGCATGCCTCCAGTCTTGAGAAATCTCCCCATATTTATATGACCTATTGAATAATAGATATAATGGTACTGTAAGTTCTTGCTGAAGTGTTCTCAGGTCATTGCTACTAATTTCTTCTCCTTCCTGTGCTTTCTTTGGATCAAGTTTGCACAGTTCTTTTTCAATATAATCCAATTTACCTGAATGTCACTAGGACAACGTATTGCCCCTTTTGTGGAGCCAAACTGTTTTTCATAACATTTTGTAAATACGTCTATAATCTGTTGTATCTGAGAATAAATTTTAGAATCTGCACACACTTTATCAATTTGTGTGTCTTTCCTCCTTCCACATCTTATGTATCTATAAAAAGGTTTCATATTATGCTCAATATCTTTATATAATTTTTTTTTCAAATTTTTATTGATCTTGTTTCACACTATGCTTAATCTGTTTGCCCACCTTGTTTATTTCAGTTTTCAAAATTGTAGTTCAACCTCTCTTCCATTTCTTATATTTTTGTTTCTCATTTTAATCAGATATCTTGTTCTTATGGGAATATATCCCCCAGATATTAAACTTTTTTTTCTATTTTTTTCACTCAATCAATTTCTCTTTCAAAACTTTGCACATCCCATCTGCAATTTTTCCACTAAACACATCACTCCAGTTAGTTTTACATACTTACTGTTTTGTGGCTATGTAATCTATAATTAACCTTCTGTGCATTGGATTAGATTTCAATTTGGCAGAATTATCTAACAACAAATTAACCTTTATAACCCCATAATCACTGCACATCAGTGGTGGTAAAACTTGATGTGAAGTAACAGTAATTTCTTTAGGAACACAAACAATGTCTAGTATGTTCCATCCCCTAGTAGTTTTTTTTTTTTACAATCTGAAGCAATTGTTGCTCTTGAATGTATGCTGTGAATAATTTCCTTATAATGTTGAATCAATGTTATTCCAGTCTGTTTCTGGTAAATTTAAGCCTCCAGCTAATATTATTCTTCCCTCCTGTGTTTCATGCAAGAAATGTATGAATTCCTCTAGGTCATCTGCACTTGACTTTTGCGGTCTATACACTCTAACAATTGTTATATGTTCCAGGGTTGTATTTATTGTCCCAGTTATCAGTCTATAGTATTGCTGTTATTACTGAACATGGAATAATCACAGGTCTCAAAATTATCTTTAATCCCTATCATAACACCACCACCTGATTTTTTTGTTAGAATGTCTGTTCCAGTAAAAACATTTATACCCTGGCAGAACTGGTTTCCAGTCATTGTTCTTTAACTATGCTTCCCAAACAATAACATCAATCTTGTGGGAATGTAGTAAATTTTCTAATAAAAAAACTTTATTATTAATGCCCCTAGCATTAACAACCATCAGAGATGCGTCAAATGTTGCTCTCTGTGAACTGTTAAATTTTCAACATGCAAAAATCCTGCCTAGTATTTGTCAACTATTGCAAAATATTTGCTGCAAAAGTTCTCTTCCCTGATCTTGACAAACGCATACCATCCTGCCTGAACACGTGTGCCCAGAACTAGGCTTGGATGCGCCACACATTTCCATTATTTAAAACAGGACATTTTTTCCATGTAGGTATTTACCGCCATTTTTTTTTCATTCACAGTGACATGACTAGCCTTTATATAGGTGATTTGTGAAAATACATCCTAACACCAGTACAAGCTATGCTATCTAAGAGGGCTGTCAGTTCCCTACTAACAGTCAGAGAATCCTTGATGATGAGATCATTTGTGCTGACGTGAATAAAAAGAGATCTGTACTACTTTACATTGAGGAGTTCTGAGGCTTGTCTCACATTTTCTATTTTTGCTCCTGGCAAACATAACACTATTCAATGTTCATTGTCCTCTCTACAAATATAAGTATCAGTTCCTCAAATTATTGAATCTCCAATTACAGGAATATATTTGCCGGCCAGCAGTGAAGCATCTTCAACTTCTAGTACAGTAATATCTGCTCCATCAATTGTTGTGATGGATAGATCTTCACTACTATTAGCCTTATTAATCCCACTGTTTTCATTGCTTATCAAATTCTCATTCAGCTGGCATTGTAAATCCACAGCTTGAGCCATGTTGTCAACATCTGTCTTTCTCTTTTCTTACACTAATGTTCTTCAATCCTTCCACGTTTAGTTTTGATTTCTTCCTTTTCACCTGCCCCTTGCCTCTTTTTTCTACCTTTTCCATTGGAAAGGTGATGTCTTTTTCAGTAGACTGAGGGTTTTCTGATAGACAGATATCTTCATTCCCTGCCACCAGTGTGTTACATAAGAAAGCAGAATCCTTTTTACTACACATTCTCTTTCCTTTACAGTCATTAGTCAGTTTCTTTTTCTTCCTTGTTATTTGTTAAGAACTTCTTCCTTTCTTTCTTTTTTGCTTCCTTCTAAACAAACCAGATCCTCACATTGCTGAGTACTTGCATCCACAATTCCAAAGTTGTTAGGGGCATCATCTTGTTTCATAGAGGGTAAATGATTTTTGCAGACAACAGATGCATCATTTCCTAAATTTATTCTATTTGTTCTATGCCTAACATTATTTAGTTCATCAGCCCAGTCATTAATATATGAAACAACAGTTCTCCATGCCATGCCAATTGAACAAGTGCAATCATCATCAAGTCTAGATTTATTCTAACAATGGTAAGCAAATCATACAACTTTTGACACGAGGTACACATATCACCAGTGTTATCAGATGTTACCTTTAAATATGCATAGCATTTATTACACTGTACAAGATATTTGTCTATTAGCAAATCGATGATCGCATACTCATTTAAGGAATCCAAATTCACCTTCAAATTAATAAAATATTGTAAAAAAAAAGAATAATCAAAAACAACCACAGAATTCAAAGAGAACTTAAATTCTATGACAAAAATAATCACACCAGCAATATACAACTAAATAATAAATGAAGTACAGTAAAGTTGTTCTGACCATACAAGTTCTGCAAACCAGATACAAGTTGTAATTCCTTTATGTTGCACACAGTAGCTTCTGCTCACTATTGCTGGCAGTTTCACTTCTTTTTAACAGTAAAGAACAGTAAATCACAAACCAAGGTAGGATTGTTTAGATATGCTCAGGATTTTCCACTCTGCAGTCTGTGTGAATTTATAGCTATCTAAGCCCCTTGGGGTGGCTAGAGCTTGCCTGTCTAAAACCTCTCCCTTTCTAACAACCAACAGTGAAATTAAAGGTAAAACAACAAAATATGAATCAAAGTAAGTCTTGTTAACAAGCTATCCCTTCCTACTTACAAACAGTTAAAAACAGGGATAATAAATACAATCATGCCTCTCAAGTGTACCTCGTTATGAGGAACGTACCTCATCTGGGGTCTTAAAAAGTTCATGTTCCTTGAAGCTCCACATTGAAAGGGTCTGGCACATATTCTTTGTTAGGATTTTTTAACTAATGTCCATGGAAAATAGAAATAAATCATATTAATTCATTAAAAACTGCACATTTTAACCATCCTATGACCCTCCTGGTTAAAGTTGTCAGTAAGTCATTAGTATGTGTTCCACATTTTGCCTGTTTGTTCCACATTATGAAGGCTGATGTTCCTCATTTTGGGTATGGAAGGTTGAGAGCTATGACTACAATATAAATTCAAATAAAACTTCTTTTACAAGTCAACTCCACAGTAAATCACAAACCAAGGTAGGATTGTTTAGATATGCTCAGGGTTTTCCTCTCTGCAGTCCGTGTGAATTTATAGCTGTCTAAGCCTCTTGGGGTGGCTGGAGCTTGTCTGTCTAAAACCTCTTCCTTTCTAGGAACCAACAGAGAAATTAAAGTAAAACAACAAAATATGAGTTAAAGTAAATTTTTTGCCCCCCCCCCAATTATTTTTGGGTAGCGCTAGATTTCTTGAGAGAAGAAGTTGAGAGATGTTCAAATAAACATGCTGCCGATCTTGCCTCATATTTTTCAACTTTTCCCTGATTTTTTGGTAAATCACTGAGAGTGCAGATAGGTCAGTACTGCTGGACATTAGAGACTGGATTTGGAAAATGTTATCACCAGTGGTAAGTCCAAACATGGGTGTTACCACTGGTGGCAGCCATTTCTGGTTCAGACACTGGTCCACATCAATGATTATATGGAAACTGTAGGATCACCACAGTGGGTCATCTCCTCAGTCAGGCTACATGCTAGTGATGCATTCAGGCTGGTCTGTAGTAATTAGTCCTATCCTCTCCCTTCTCCTGTGGTAAGATATTTAACAAACAAGTGATTCAAGGACTAATTTGACTGCATAAGTTAGCTTAGCCTGCTCAGTTGTTAACTCTGATAATGGTTTGCATTCTCCCATTACTTTCAGGGGTGAGAAGTAGGTACCAGAAAATGTTCTGAACATGCAGTGATAGTATGTGAGTATGCATTTGTGTATGTCAGTGAAAACATGTGTAAGTGTATGCAGAGATGAGTGGTCTTCACTGAGAGAGTGTGTGTGTGTGTGTGTGTGTGTGTGTGTGTGTGTGTGTGTGTGTGTGTGTGTGTGTGTGTGTGTGTGTGTGTAGGTAACTGAGTGTCTGCCTGGTTGGGCATGGGCTGGGTATCTATGTCTTAACTATGTCCTATAACTATGATCAGAAAAAAATTACCAACAAAATGTGTATTTTTTACTATGGCATCATATTTCATAGCTTGGGCACATATGTCCCCCTTTGTGGCACTGTGAATAGGAAGACAGTATTTCTCTGCCTATTTCAAATAACTGATAAGAGTTTGTGGAAAAGGACCTTGTCTTCATTTTGAAAAACAGAAATAAAACAAATTTGGATGCATACAGATATACCCTTCAGCTCTACGAGCATGGATCACAAAGGCAATGCTGTGTGACATGAAAAATATTTATTATAAATATCAATGCAATAGTGTTTCAGAGCTCTCAGGTCTACTCAGCACTGATATGATAATTAGGAGCAATAGGATGGAGAAACTGTGGCTAAATAACCATTTCTCATGGTACAGAGTAGAGCAGAGCAGCAACACAATACTGAGTACACCCATACATGCTAGTACATCCCCTAACTAATATTTCAGGGCAATACAAGACTAGGTTATACACAATCTAAACAACTGTTTATGAAAGTATGTGGCATTTTCTGTTGGTAAGTGTTAACAACACACATCATTCTTAAGAAATACATTATTTTAATACTTACAATCAGGTGCCTGAAATCAGACAGTCATTATTAGCCCTGTTATAATGGGGTAGGAGGCAGAATGAAGCATACAAGAGGAAGAAATACAACAGTGGAAGTAGGGTTTGGGGTGACAGGGTACATTTTTGGAGATAGAGTCCCCTTTATTCATATGAAGAGAAAATTGGTGAGGGATGTGGTATGCAAGGGAAGACTTTGTATAGAAGGATGGTATAGGATAATGTATGTGAGAGATGCAACTATTTAGCCAAACTGGAGGCTTAGCTCTCTCATCTCAAAACTGGTGTAACCAGTCAGGAGGAGAAGGTAACCTCACACAACACAATTCCAGTATCACATAGTCCCACCACATCAGCGAACCAAACACATAAATACACAAAAACATACTTGGAGGCTCTAAATAAAAATCTACCTAAGCAACAGACACCTCCAAAGCAGACATCCAAGCAAATGCTACCTCAAAACAAAACACACACAACACATAACCCACAAAGTCAGTGTGCCAAGCAGCCACAGCCCTTAAGGCTGAATAACACACCTGATACTCTTGTAATAGGTGACCCTATTGTCAGACACACTGATGTCCCGCTCACCAGGCTGAATAAAGAGAAGGTCACGGTGAGCTGCCTGTCGGGTGCTAGGATCCGCCACATAACGCAAGCACTCAGGTCACTCCAAAGCAAATACAAATATGACTCAGTCATTGTACATGCTGGTGTGAATGACCTGAGACTTACCTCCCTGGACTACATGAAAAGAGACATAGAGGAGCTCTCTGATCATGTAGCCCAGGCTGGTATGACCCTGACCTTGAGCAGCATCTTACCCTCATCTAGAATGATGCAACAGTACAAAGACAAAATGATCGATTTTAACAATTGGCTAAAATTTTGGTGTCATTCAAAGGGGATCCACTGTCTGTCAGCCTGGGATGACATGTTCGACAAGCCACGTTGCTTCGCTAGGGACGGCTTGCACCTGTCACCACTGGGCTTTCGGATATTGGCAAAGGCTCTTGCCACCCCCATAGTGCCTTTTTTAGGCAAGGCTCAAAAGTCAAACCCACCCACATAGACAGCACAAGGAACAAGAAACTAAGGGTAATGCTGCTAAACACCAGAAGTGTTAACCTCAAGATGCATGCACTCGAATCTCTCCTCAGTATGGAGAACATCGATATCTGTGCAGTGACAGAAACCTGGTTCAAGGCTCCAGAGAGCACACCAGCACTACCCGGCTATACCTCATATCATGCTTTTCGGCCCCAAAACCCAGACCGAAACACAAAAGGAGGGGGAGTTTCCATATTTATCAAGGATATCCACACCTCCAGGTTATTGGCATTGCACGAAGTATCGGAGACCATCCATGTGCAACTAACAGTGGGCAAGACTGCTTTTCAATTTATAGCATCCTACAGACCACCCTCTCAAAGTGAGGAATCCCACTCGGCTTTCCTGAAAACATTGGAGAACATGAAGATCTTTCTGAACACCATTATATTCGGTGACTTCAACTACCCAAACATTGACTGGGAGCACTACTCAAGCCCCAGCACCTTAGCCCAAAGGTTTCTGGAAATTATAAACTCAAATGCTATGGAACAACTAGTCACCACTCACACAAGAGGGGACAACATACTAGACCTAATCATTACCAACATGGGGACTCTATGCTCCACACCAGAAGTATATCCCTCATTGGTAAGATCAGACCATAAATTAATTTCACTGGATGTCCACATCCCGACCCCACCCCCAGCCCAGAAAACCACATTGAAAAACTTCTCAAAAGCAAACTTCTCACTTCTCAAAACTGAAGTGGAATCCTTCAAGGCCCCAGGGCCAGTGGAATCTACGGCCCAAACTGCAGAATCCTATATAAACGCATTCTACGGACATCTCCAGGAATATGGATCATGCTATCCCAAACAAAACCAAGACCCAATCATCCAAAGGCAGGCGTCCAGTCTGGTGGACCCCTGCCATAAATAAACTGTACAACAGAAGGAGGAAGCTACTACATGATATAGCAAAATCCCTAATAGGGAAGGCATCTCTGATCAGTACTAGCAAAAAATTACGATCCCTCATAAAATCGTCCAAGGCCAGCTTCGAGAGAAAAATTGCACAGGACACCGAAGACAATCATAAGGCTTTTTTCAGTTATGTTAGAAACCTGGGATGCAACTCCCAGACTTGTTCTGAGTTGATTCTGAATGACAAAAAATACACTGAACCCACAGACATCGCCAATATCCTGGCAGACAGGTTCAGTGCAAACTTCTCCCAACCCCCTCCCCCCCAAAAGAGCAAGTATCTATCCCAGCAGAGGGCTGCCTCCCAAACATCACTGATGCTCAGGTGAAGGCTGCCCTCTCCAAAGAAAAAAATGCTGCTTCCATGGGACCAGATGGTGTCCCAGGTTGTGTCCTACATGAACTCCAAGAGGAACTAATCCCTCAAATAAAACAGCTATACAATCTTAGCCTCACTACAGGATATGTGCCCACAGAATGGCGTACAGCAACAGTGGTCCCACACCACAAAGGTGGAGCCTCTATGGACCCTGGAAACTATCGCCCCATAAGCCTGACTAGCTTAGTCTGCAAGGCTATGGAGAGGATCATCATGGAGCTCATAAACAAAGACATTGGGGACCTACAGACACTAGATCCTACCCAGTTCGGCTTTGTCAAGGGCAGATCCTGACTTTTGAACCTGGTTGACTTCTTCAAAACAGTCACCAAAGCCATAGATGAAGGGAAGGTAGTCCACACAGCCTATCTGGAACTTGCAAAGACATTTGACACAATACCCCACTCGGGCATCATAGATAAGCTATCCAGCTTAAATATAAACCCCTATGTCACAAGATGGGTCGCAAACTGGCTCAAAGACAGAACCCACAGAGTGAGAGTTGCTGGAGCCATGTCAGACTCAAAACCGGTCACAAGTGGCATCCCACAGGGTTCTGTCCTGGGACCACTCTTGTTCGGTATATACTTTTCCGAGGTACAGGCAAATGTGGGAAGACTATGACTCACAAGTTCGCAGATGACTGCAAACTGGGTGCCATAATCAACTCTCCAGCTGACACAAACATCCTTCAAAAATGTCTCACAGAGACAGATAACTGGTGCCAGCGCCATGGTTTAAAGCTAAATGCCAAAAAATGTATAGTCATACCCTTTGGCAAAAACAATGTGCCCACAAATTACCACATAGGCGGAAACCCATTGAGTACAGAGAAAGTTATTAGGGACCTGGGGACCCAAGTTGATAGCAATCTCTCCTTTGAAAACCACATTGCCAAAGTGGTTAGAAAGACCTTCTACATAGCCCACCTCATCACGAAGGGTTTCACATCTAGATCAAGAGAGGTAATCGTGCCCCTTTATTCATCCCTCATCAGGCCCATCATAGAATACAATGCCCCTTTTGGGATGTACCTTACCCGACACCTGCAGCAATTAGAATGACCCCCAAAGTATCTCACCAAGAGGATCAAGGGTCTCAAACAGATGCCATATGCTGCTAGGTTAAAAAAACTCCAGCTCTACTCAGTTGCATACCGCCTACTTAGAGGCGATCTATGCCTGACATACAAAGCTATGTCAAATCCAGAATTAATGGACATGCTCCACCTCAGTAAATCTAAATCTGTTAGAGCCACACGCTTGAGGGACTTGAACCTCAGCACAGAAATAAATAGAACTTGCTGGAGGGACAGGTTCATAACCCAGAGGCTCCCTTCGCTCTGGAATAGAATTCCAGTTCATGCGAGGCAGAGCACCTCTCTGAATCTCTTCAAGAAGAATCTTGATAGGTGGATGGGGGATCATAGGTTTGTCCCAGGGATTACTCCCGTGTCACTATTAGACAGAGGCACAGTAAACTAAACCTTAAAAAGGGCACAGTATACTCAAATCAAGTGATGGCGTAAGCCATACAGAATTGGGCTAGGCTTATAATTGCCCCAGGGCAGATAGCCTAGTATGAACCTATGAACCTATGAACCTATGCGCTGGGGCAAATAAACAAACACAGTATAATAATAAAAACAGCAGTTGTCTTTGACACACACGGATGGGGTAAAATAGTTGGAACTAGTCCCATAGCCAGTGCACAAATGGTGATGAGAAGTTTTTGACCATACACAAAATGAGTCAAAATGCTTGAGGAAGGGAATCATACTAGTTCAGAGATAAGGTGGGGTGCTGACCATAGAGTGGGTGCCAGGGTGTCACAGAGGGCTATAGACATAGAAACTTTGCCAGTTGATGATCCCATGTAAGCATCAACAGATGGTGTGAGAACTTCCTGTGTTCTGGTAGTCAAGTCTGCCATTCCAGCATATTGCAGTTTACCATAGACCTCTATTCAGAAACTATGTCTGCCAAACTAGGGCATTACTGCATCCTCCATGACATCTTCATCCATCTGCTGTAGATGAGGCCAGTCAACAGACAGTAGAAAGGCATCTCCATATCAGGAGGGTTTTTAGCATTCTCTGATAAGCCATCTGCAGTCTCATCACAAGACTGCCCCAAGAAACACAACAGGGAGATGTCAGTGAAGAAACATAGACCTATTCATCATTCTATTCCTTATTAGGTAGACCTAAACAATGAGGACAAGAATGCCATAAGCATGTCATATCATTGAAACACAATGAACTCCAGGGCAGATGATAATGATATGTACTTCATGATGAAGGCAGCTATCGCAATGAAGAATGAAGGTTTGTTGAAAATGGGAATGTTGAATGTCAGTTGGGTGATTCCCATATTGCCGACCTTCAATTCTGCGAGAGTCTTTTGCAGCTAATGCCACTGTGCATTCTCTTATATGTGGTCGATGTTATGAATAGAGATAACAGTACAGTGCGAATTGGGAAACTTACCCTTTGCCTCACTGAAGTACAATCGCGGAGTTGGGGGCTGTGTGGGGGCTGTGCGCGTGCAGGGGAGTTTGCAGACACTGCAAAAATGTGAATTTCAGCACTGTGCAGTACAGAACTGGTAAGTTTGTAATGTTGACAACCAGGCAGGTAAGTGGACACTTAACACACTGTTGCAAAAGGTGCAGGGGGGAAAAGGATGTTGAATATGTCGAATTCAATTTCGCCACAATTACCCTTTTGATATTTCAACCTACTTAATATGTAGCACACAGCACATTTGAACCACATTTTTGAATGGTTTACGTTCTCATGTTTGATGTTTTGATAGTAAACCTTCCACACATTACTATTACCTCCTTGAGGCTTATGCATTTATCTTGAAGCTATAAAAAAATTATATGTAGTGCTATTTCTCATCACTGCATCTTGTGACACTTATTTTCCACTTAGGTTCATAGGTTCATAGGTTGGTACTAGGCTATCAGCCCTAGGGCCTATACAAGCCTAGCCATAACAATTCCCTGGCTATTTCTTCCCACACTGTTTACTTCCCTGGACACCTGTCTAGCAGGGTGACTGACATGATCCCCAGGGTGAATTTCCTTTCTCCCATCCAATTGTCAAGGTTCCTTTTGAAGAGGGCCAAAGAGGCACTCTGCTTGACATGTATGGGCAATCTATTCTAAAGTCTGTGGAGTCTCAGGGTTAGGAATCTATCCCTCCAGCATGTTTTGTTTATTGTGATGACAAGGTTTAGATCCCTGGAGCGTGTGGCTCTGAGGGATTGGGATTTCTTTAAGTGTAGCATGTCCAACAGCTTTGGGTTTGACATGGTCTTGTATGTTAAGCAGAGATCGCCACTGAGTAGATGAAATGCGACAGAGTATAGCTGGAGGTTTTTAAGGCGGTCAGCATAGGGCATCTGCTTTAGGCCTGTGATTCTTTTAGTGAGGTATTTCTGTGGCCTTTCCAGTTGTTGCAGATGTCTTGAGAGGTACATACCAAACGGGGCATTGTATTCTATAATGGGTCTAATGAGGGATGAGTACAGTGGGACAATGACCTCCTTTTTTCTTAATGAAAAGCCCTTAGTGATGAGGTGTGCCACATAGAATGATTTCCTGACTGTTGTGGCGATGTGGTTATCGAAGGTGAGACCACTGTCCACCTGTGTCCCTAAGTCTCTTATCACACTTTTGGTGTTTAGTGTACTGCCACCTATATGGTAATTCACGGGTACATGTTTTTTCCCAAAGGGGATAACTATACATTTCTTGGCATTGAGCTTGAGCCCATGGCTCTGACACCAAGCATCTGTTTCTGTAAGGCCCTTTTGTAGAATATCCACATAATTTGGGGATTCAATAATGACTCCCAGTTTGCAGTCATCTGCAAACTTTGTTAGCCAGAGTCCCTTAGTGTTGGCCTGTACTTCAGAGAAGTAGATCCAAACAAGAGCGGTCCCAGGACTGAACTCTGAGGTACTCCACTTGTCACTTGACTGGAGCTGGATTTGGATTTGGCTACTTTTACAGTGTGGGTTCTATCAGTAAGCCAGTTAGCAACCCATTGGGTGACATAAGGATTAATGCCCAGCTTAGTATGTTTATCTATGATTCCAGAGTGGGGGGGGTGGTGTCAAAGGCCTTGGCAAGGTTTAGGTAGGCTGTGTGAATCACCTTACCCTTGTTCATGGCTCTGGAGACTGATTTGAAGAAGTCAATCAAGTTCAGGAGACAACATCGGCCCTTCATGAGCCCAAACTGGGTGGGATCCAGTGTTTGAAGGTTTCCAATGTCTTTGTTTATAAGTTCCATGATAATACACTCCATGGCCTTGCAGATAAGGCTCGTCAGACTGATGGGATGGTAGTTTATGGGATTCAAGGTGGATCCCCCCTTGTGGAGTGGGATATCTGTAGCTCTGCGCCACTCAGTGGGCATGAAACCTGAGGTGAAACCTTGTTGAAGTATATATGTTTGTACCCCAGAGGAACTATTTTGTTACACTAACAATATTTGACAAGATCTTGCCATGCAGTAGAGCCAATGTTTTCTGTTCTTTTGATTGTGCAGTCCCTTGGGATGAGTTACCCTGGCCCTGTGGGCTTTTATACCCAAGTGTAGAGCTGGTTACCTGCTGTTTGTGTAGGTGTAACAAGCAGGCTATACAGTTGTCTGCCCTTTCTCCTTGTTCATTCATCAGCGTTATACTCCAGCCAGATTCTTATGATCTCAGACAGCATACTGAAGGTTTACTCCCTCACTAACACTTCTGCTAGTATTTCACGCATTGTGCTCATCTTGCCATCTGCATTTATTTAACTTTATCTCAATTAGAAAAAAATCTGCATCAGTAATTTTTGATACATCATGCATTACCTTACCCATAAGCAGAGGAGTTAAAAACCTTAGATTCTGCCCTTGGTCAATTTGATTTTAAAAACATACTCATTCAAATGCTGAAATAAAATAGTCAAAGTCATCCCCATCTTCATACTGTGTAAATAATTTGGTCCTGGTGCTAGCAGCTAAGATTAAGCTTTCCCCTCACATTTTATGATGGGTCAGCATCTCCCTCTCATGTTGGCACTGCTTTCCTCTATACGTTGCTTGTTCTCACTCCTCTGGGTATTTCTTTCTGTCTGGTGCATTGAGCTCCAGGTGTTTCATCTATAATTCAAGTATCCTTGCTTCCAATGGGACTTTGAGATCATGCAGGGACTGTAAGAATTGTCCTTTTATGGTTCATGCTGCATGCCTACTATGTCTCCTGTTAGGTCGTATTCCATTTTAATGAGCTATGTTCTAGCTGTGCACAAGACTATTAACATGTCATCCTTGGACATACTGACATGCAAATTCCCTTAGTCTTTTACTCCTTTGCCAGTAGTGACACTGGCAACTTAATATAGTCTTCATAGCTCATCTCTGCCTGCTTCCAAAACCTATTCTAACTAAAAAAATAAAATGACAATCTATGCCTCTGTCTATTTATATAGTGAACGCAAGAGTAGATATAATTTTGATGGAAAACTGCTTGCAAGCTAAATAATTTAAATTATGATATCTATACCACTGTCACTAATATGTGTTGGTGGACAGGAGCTATGGTCCTTGCATCTGCTCTGCTGCCATCATTAATCTTATGGCCACCAGGGGGATGTTCTCACAGTCTTAACCACTGGCACCAAGCAGACTGTAATATAAAATGTGCACACAGTCAAACATGAATCATTTTGCTAAGGGATGCTGACTTCAAGACTAAGTAGGAAATATGCATTGTTGTCTTGTGCTTGGGGTCTACATTTTCTTTAGCAGATTATTTTTACCCCTATCACCCTGTTTATTGTAGATATTTAATTGTTTTATTTAGAACTGGTTTTCCTTCCATCCAATGTAAAATTACAATGTTGTACCTACATATAAAGGGAGATGTGTACACTTTAGCAGAGAATTATCAACTATTACTTCTCCCAACATTGTTGTATAAATTGTAGAACAGCATTATGTGCTTTTATTGAAGATGTCCCAAAGTGCCTTGTGAAGATTTGTATTCAGCACCATACACGTGTCCAAGGGGGGTGCCACAGGACTAATATGCTCGATTTCAATGATGTTGTTTTGGACGCACCAGATAATTATTTACTTGTGAAGAAAATTTACTTGGATTTATTGAAAACTTTTGATTGTCTGTTGCATATGTCAATTATTACTACTTTAAACATTTTTTATTGATCCTTATTCTATCAAGTTTTTTTTTTTACTTAGCTATCTGAAAGATTAGAGTGAGTTGTTGAGTGTTATTATGCTGATAACTTACAATTGAATGTCCTCTGGGGATTGTCATTAGTCACATTTCATTTGTCATCTTTATACCAGCACTTGTTGAACTTGTTCAGGATCACTTTCACAGAGCTCAAGGTTGGAGACATTATAATAGTTCAGACAAGATAACACTTGAGCATCAATGATGATGGCTGGATACACACGAAGGACAAATATTCCACATTCACCAAGTAGTAATATATATATACAAACTGTCATAGTGATGGCTGAAGTCCCACCTCCACACAATATTAACAGGACTCCCTCCCCAGAAAGTCCATCTGTTAATGTTTTCTAGATGTTTAAAGAGCCTGTCTCTGTATGTTGTTACCTGACATGTTGAGTCATACCTAAGAGATGATATTATTACCAGAAGGCATTACCCATATTCTATCAGTAGTTTATAAAGGTAGGCCCTGTGCAGTTATCTGGGTGGTTTATGGTGTTTTACTCTTGTAAATGTGTTGAAGATGAAGATAATGCCAAAATGGCAAATGCTACTACAGAGCTTTTTTAACCAACCTGTCCCTCACCAGTAGAAAATAAGTAGACAGAATATGAAATTGAGAAATTGCTAGATCAGTTTATGTGAGGCTGTTATATTGGCAAGCATAATGTTATTGCACAAATGATATCCATGAAGAAGTGAGGATGATGGAAGACATGCTATTTTTTACAACATGCAATAACCTTGTATAGTATGTGTACCTGGCAGAGTAATACTAGAAGGGATTATTATGATGGACATGGTAAAAAAACATTATTTTACCATTTCTGCAAGAAACAATGGCAAAGCACATAAAGATAAACTGTCAGGGGTGCAGAACTGAGTCTCCCACCCACAGAATGCACAGCTGTGTATACAAACCAGAGAAAGGCTACTGGAACATAGTATTTCCAAAACTAAGTGAGAAGTTGCAATCTTGGTGCATAAAACTACTGGAACTACTGGCTGAAGCAACAGCCAGGAAATATGGTATATTGCATCATATTTTGACACAAACCAGGCAGTACATAATATTTTTATCACAATGTAATCAGCTTGCATGTATATAAAAATAGCTTAAATGCATGTATCAACAATTTAGTAGCTGTGCATATTACTGACAGGCCCCAGAAAAGCTATGCTGTACTTCTAGCTGTCAAATATGATGCTTTATTCAGACTGCATCAAGTGATATTGAAAATGATGCACAGTGGATGTTAAGTCTGACTGTAATTGCAAACACTGATGTTTTAGAAAATGTAAATGAGGTTTGGAACAGACCAATTTGTCAGGGACATCTTCAATTGGAGCTAGATAGAGTAGTAGGAATTAGGAAGATAAGGGGAGGATAGGGTTAAATAGGAACAAGGGATGATTGGGAGGAAATGAGGTAAGGGTAGGGAGGGGCTTAAAGGGTTTTAGGCAAGTGTAACTGGAGTAGGAGTCACATTTGTGGCGATCTTGCTATTGCAATTTACGTCTATGATGACCGTAGGTACTTTGGAGCAGGTAGCCCTCGGTTTTTGAGGAAATTGGTAAAGTTGGTAAGTAGCCATGATCAGTGTGAAGTAGTTGGAGACAGTAAGGTTGATGGGCTATTATGTTGGTGTAACTTGATATGTAGTTTGTGGGTGAAATTGTGAGGAATTCATTGGTGGGTGGTTAATTTGGTTGGATCTTGCTTGGGGTGTTGTGTGGTTATGTAATATGTGCTTGGAGCAGTGGTGGTGTGCCTTCTCAAGGGTGAACAATTAGTGACTTGAACAGGTCGTATTAGTAAGTTTTTTTTTCTCCTTGATGGAGTAACCAAGGGATTGTTTCAACTGTGTAAACAATGGTATATAGTCGAGTTTGGATTTGTCCGATTCCTGTCACAGGTATGAGTAAGTAGCTTATCGTTTTCTGGTGTGGGGCTGGACAGATTATGTCTGTTCGTAAGAAGCTCATTCCCCCGCCCCTTGTGCTCTCACTTGTGTCTGGGCTTCTTTGAGAGGTGGAGGGGCACTCTGCCCTGGAAGATTTTCCTTAGCCAAAGATGCCAGCAGTTTTCACAGGCTCAGAGCTGGTTGTTCTTCATGGTATCAGGGTTGATTACTTAGTTGTCTTCTGGTTAGACGATCCTAAACTTCTTCCACAGTCTGTACAAATGGTACCCCTCTGCAAACTAATAGGCATGGTAGTGTGGAAATGGAGCTCTTAGCATTGTGGTAAGGCAGGGTTCCCTTGGTAGTGGTTTACAACAGACCACGGCCTGGAAGTCAGCATTGTGGGGGGGGGTTTCCAGGAGTAATCACTGTTGCTGACTCTGTATTGGGTTTACTAGATAAACTTTAGATGGTAAACTACAGCATCTAGTCAGTTGACAGGAGCTATGGGGCAACTGATTTTCAGGTCTGAACACTAGAACACTTAGCTGTTGGGCTGCACAAGAATTGTTTGGTTTCAAACTGGTGTAACAGAAAAGAGGGAGAGTTTTGTCGTGTGCTATCAATTGGGTCTGGGTTTTATTGTTCTGGGGCCATTTATCGTGCCCACTTTGTGAGGTTTTTCCTCAGCTGATGCTGCCAGTTGTTTTCGCAGTCTCGGAGATGGTGTTTCTCTTGTGGGGCAGGGTGTGTATTGCTGTGGTGGTTCAGCTTGTTGTACTGCTGATCTTCTCCTTCTCTTGGGGATAGATTTTTTGGCTTCTCTTGTTTCTTCCTCACTAATAAATAATAATAAAAAAAAGTATTTAAAGAGAGTGGAGGAGACTGTTTTCATGGGCTGCACAGCATTTCACGTTGGCCATTCATTGTGCATGGTGGCACCAGTGGTCGTGGGGGGGTGCAAGGGTCCGTGGGGGTTGTGGCATGCATCTGAACTGGTGTAAATGGTTTTTAAAATAAAAAAGCCTCTCTGGATGTGTGCCTCTTGTTTGTTTTCTCATCTGCCTCATGGTTCCTGTTCAGGAGTGGCATAGTGGTGATTGGTTCAGTTGTGTTTGGGGGCTGGAAGGAGTAGCGATGGCCCTTTTGCGGGCTGTGAGTTCTGCATGGAGGAGATTGCAGCCGCGCATGCACGGTGCTATATATAACAAAAAAATGATTGCAGGTATAGAAGGTTTGTTTTCTGCTTCTTTTAATGAATTTCAATATGGGTGGGGGTAAGGAGCGAATGGTAGCATGTGAGGCAGACAGTTCTTAGTTTGGTTGATTTGACTGGGTTGCTGGGTCTGGGAGGCCGTTATGTGTAAAGATGCCTTAGAGGTGCACAGTAAATGTTTATTGGAATGTTTTCCACTGGGAAAGTTAGGCAGTGCAGTCCACAGTTAATGATGACATTGCATTGGCCTCTCTCTCTGTCAAATCCTTGGCATGCTACTCTTCATGAGGCTAAGAGGACTGATCAGCTTTGCTGGTATTAAGTGCTATGCCTATTTCAACCATGTACTGCTTAGGCTTAGGTTATAAACTGAACCAGGGTGAAAGATAACGTGTTTTTTTTTTTTGTGGCATAGCAGGTAGTTGTTGCAGAGATAGTGTGGCTGTGCTGCTGGCCATGAGTGTGGTCAATATGTTGTCTAGTTAGAATATATTAGCTCTTAAAAGGTTGCCTTTACAAGTTTCTGTTTAGAGAATAGGTAACAGAAGATGTTGAATAAGACACTATGAACAGGTGGCAAAATGTTAGGGGAATGGTATGGCAGTCACTTACAATGTGTGCAAGGACTTTGGAGTTTACAACCTCAGAAGGAATGTTGGCACTTTTCCATTTTCGGGGTCAGTTCTAAGGTGCCTGAAGCATCATGATTGTTTACGGTGCTGTATTTAATCTTTGTTGAGGGTCAGGTGTTTCAATGTTTTAAATAAAGGTTTTAATTATCAATACATGATTTAGAATCTGAACTCATTTAACACCTCTCTGTGGTGTACTTTGGTGTGGAATGTTATGCATCTAGCAGCCAAATGCACATTCCTCCATTCCCGAGCATTTTGGAAACTCACCCTAAAAGCATAAGATAAATGAATGTGCATATTTTGTGTAACAAAAGTATTTAGGAAATGTACAAGTAGTAATGTTAGGATTCCTATTTACCATGGATATCAGTTAAAAATTACTACCACTGAGTTTATGATGGGCCCTTTCGGTGTGGACCTTTGAGGAACATGAGCTTTTAGGACCTAAACTGATGTACTCTTCTCATAATGAGGTACATTTGAGAGAAGCGGGGGTGTAATGGGGCTTTTCCCAATGTTTTCTTTAAGGGCTTGGGAAATTTTAGTGATTGGCTCATATTCAGCTAAATGTTGAAGCCTCACACCAGCTAGATTTTTGTTGGTGATATATAAAAAAAAAAAAGAGTATGCATGATATACCTAATATAGGGATTAGGTGCTGATCCAATTTACTTGGGGACTAGGTGGAGTAGGTTTTGGGCATTTGTCCCTCCATTTTCATAGGAAGTTGTCTGGATTTCTTCTAAGAGTTTGAGAGGTATGCTTCAAGCCTTTGCCTCCACATGGTAGGACTTTAGCTTTCCCTTCATATTTGCTCCAGTTTTCCTGGCTGCGACCTGGCAGATCAATGGCAAATTTTGAAGTTTGAAGGTACAGGGTAATGAGAAGTATTTTCTCCAGGTACGGCACAGGGAGGTAAGTTGTGACCTCATGTTTGGGTACAGTATCATAAAACTGTGGCTGGGAAAGTCCTGGAAAAGTGGGATGGACATTTTAGTGAGGACTGCATGCTCGGCTACAACTTATGTTGTTTTGGGATCTGACGCGTTTGTAGTTTTGAGTTTTAGGGCAATGGTTGTAGTTTGCCTCCCTTGTGGGTGGTTTTTGGCCATGTTTATTGCTCTGAGATTGAGGGGGGGCTAACAGGTTGTGTTCCCATGCATTTTATGGTGTATGGGATGCAAGCGGGTTTGAAGCCATGTATTGGCAGGACAGGTAAAGGAGAGGGTAGGATGGTTCCTGAACTTTCTAAGTTCGTAAGAGCGATATTTAAGTCTTAGCCCTATTTTGTTATTGCCAAGTTTCTTATTTGCTACAGGCTGTCCTGGCTAATTTGCTTCATTGACTTTTGATGATCTGTTTGGTTATTCATGTCCAGGAAGGTGAATGCCTGCAACATCCTTGGTAGTTCTGACTAGATCATTGCTGGATGCTAAGGTTGTAGGTTTAATATAACAGTGTTGCATTCCAGATGACTGCAGTAAAAGTAGCATTGGGATAAGTGGATAAGATGGTGTTCTGTTGAAGATAGGGGGGTTGTAGTGGTGGCACAGTTGAACAGGGTGCCCCAGTGGGACTTACGTTTGGCTTCAGGAACTAGTGGATGTGCTGAGAACTTAATCTGTTGTTTTTTTTGCAGGTGGAGAATGGCATAGTGGTCATCAGTCCATGATCAGAAGAAAGTGGCTTCAAAGGTGCAGGTAGCAGTGGCTGTTTCCATCATGAGAATGGTGCATATACGTGTCCAAGTGGGGGAGTGCAAAGTAAGCAACATTTTACGTGCCTGGAGGAAGCTGTTAAAGGTAATTGATCCTGATGGGCTGGATATTTGGTTGATGGAGTTGTGAGCAGTGGGGTCACATGTAATCTTATTTTGTTCATTAAGGTATGTTGGATTTGGCTTGGTTTGGATAATCTGTTGGTAACTGAAGAGGGAGTATGTTGGGGCTGGTTTAAGTGGGGTGGGGAATTTTGTGTGGGGTCTTGGTTTCCACAGGTGGGGTGAATGCACATCATAGGCTTAGGCATTTACCATGTTAAGAGTTTTAGGTTTAAAAGTGATTTTATTTATAGAATAGACCTTCTCAGGCAATGATTTGTCAGATTTTGCAGGGATATCAGTTGTAGTGTTACTAGGTGAGGTGGGAAGAACTCTTATGGGAACTTTGTTATGACATATTAATTTTTTATTGGTGTTTTGCATTCGGTGTGAGTGCATTTTATGCAGTTGATAAAAAAAGATATGCCTTTGGGGTGCATAACGACAGTAAGAAATTGGAATATGTGAGTGTGGAGCATTTACAGTCTTTTCTTTTACAGACAACACTGAGGTGGCAGATGGGGATGTGCAGAGTAGAGCTTTACTTGAGGGGCTGAAGGAACATGGACTCAACAGGCAAGAGTGAAGGCTAAGGAATCTGTCAGCTGATGGAGGGATATGAAAGGAGATCATGATTTTCCAGCAGTGCAGTTGAATATGGAGTTGTTTGTTTACATTTTTTTTTTCCCTGCAGTCACAAGTTATTGTCTTGTTTGCTTGATCTTGCCGGGGAGTATCAGAACTGAATTTCACACTGTATTGTTACCTGGGGTCTTCCTTGGAATAAGTTGGGTAGTGTTGTAGCCAGTGGGGGTTAGGGATTAGAGGGTTGCATTGAGTAACTTGGTTTGAGCTTGTGAGCTAAGGGGTGTTTGGTGTAGGAGGATTTAGCTTAGATTTATTGTAGTTTAGGGGAGACAGGGTCGGGTTAATATAATACCTTCTGGATGGTATTGGCATGTCACTGACTTTGTTTGACTTGGTGGCATTGGAGCATTTTTATGTTTTGGGGGTACATTGTGGTTGGTTAGTTTGACTTGGCTTGGTTTACTGTTGAGAATACATTTGGGTCACATTGCTAAAAGCCATGATGTGGGTTTAAGTGTTTTATTTTTTTGGGGGGGTCATTGGAGTGATGGCAAGATTGCTATTAAATGAAATTTAAAACAGAGTTCATGTCGTTATTAGATTAATTGGACAGTAAAATGGAGCTGCAATTAGACGGGAGATGATGTAATGGCCTTGGCATGCTTTCAAGTAGCAGTGGGCTAAGTGATTGGTTGTTTAGTTAGGTAATCGAGTATGGGTATGCCAGGTCATGGGTTTATAGTTGCTACCTTAGCATAGTAAAGTTATCAGAGGTTTGTTTCAGCTTTTGAAGTAACTGGCTGATGTAATGGGATCCTATCTCGCCTACATTCATAACTGATGGGCTCAGAGCCGATCTATCGGCTCTGACTCGGCCAACTAATACACTAGAACGAAGTCTCTTATTGGCTGGGCTACTCCCTATCCCAGGATGCACTACACCTGCTTCCGCAGATCTCGTTTGCCGCTTTACAAGCTGGACGTGGTCTCGACTTGGCTGGAGCTAAGTGGTTTCTTTTACCTTTACTGGTCTTTGACCTTGGGTTTTTCCTCTGAATATTCATAAAACAGCTGTTTTAACAGCTACTTTCTGTAAATTGTGCATTTTTGTGATATAACTTTGTGTGTGAAGTGATACTGGTACTTTATTTCGCTGTCGGGCAAGGCCCGTTTAAGTTAGAGGGCCTTTGCCCTATTTTTTGAGAGTTGGTGTTAATTTTATTTTTTTCTTCGGGCTAAGCCCGTTTAAATTAGAGGGCTTTGGACCGTTGTTTTTTGTGGTGTTGTGTGTGTTCACTGTGTTCTCTTGTGAGGTAAATCTTCCTCTCAGAGCTTGTGCCTTGTTTCTCGTGCTCTACAGTTGGCGCAAACCTTGTCAGTTATATTGCTTGTCATATCTCTTCTACTTTCATTATGTCAAAAGAGCAGAAGTTAGGATTTAAGAAATGCACTCGGTGCAATTACAAAATGTCTATTACAGACAGTCATTCGATTTGCGTGTACTGCTTGGGGCCTAAACATCTACAGGAGACATGTAGTGTCTGTCATGCTTTTTCCTCTAGGGTTCTTCAAGAGCGCAAAAATAAACTCATCTTGAAGGGTCTTATTAAGCCCTCCTTTGAAGAAGCTTTAGAGCCTCCTGTTACATCCAAAAAGAAAAGCTCGTCGGCTCCGACAAGTCCATCGGAACTGACTGCTAAAAAGCAAAAGTCGACCTCTTCTTCCTCGGCTCCACTGACTTCGGGGCCGAGGGTCAAAGGGTCTGCCTCGATACCTCTTTCCTCGGCTCCATTAGTTTCAGAGCCGCAGGTTGGAGTATCGAGAGGCGAATCACCTCCATCGGTTCCAATGGCTTCGGAGCCGGTGGAGGTGTGCAGCTCAGACTCTTCCCCCTCGGCTCCGAAGAAAGCTCCTTCGGCACCGATAGTGGTCCATGCTGTGGTGGAACCGGCGCCGATAGTGTTGGAGCCTTTTCGGAGCCGGTCCCCTACTCTCTCGGAGCCGAGAGGAAAGTCTTCTCGTCTGTCTACCTCCTCTAAATCTTCGAAACTGTCTGATCAGGATCTGGATAGGGTGATACAGAGGCTTTTCCAGTCTCCAGTTTTTGCTCAAATGGTCTCGGCTCCAGCCCAGTTGGCTTCGGAGCCGATCCCCCCTCCGACACATTCGATTCCTCCTCCAACCTCCTCGGAGCTGTTGGAGTCGGTGATGGTGGAGCAATGCGGAGCCATACGGTCGGAGCCGAGACCCCTTCGAGGTCTGTCGGCTCTGACTATGGTTCCTACCCTGTCCTCGGGTTCAGGGTTTGGTACTGGGACTTCCTCAGTTGGGCCCGAGGGGAACACTTTGGGGCTGGGTTCTTCGGTGCTTAGTCTCCCCTCGGAGCATCGGCTGCTGGAATTCCCAGTGCCATCGTGGACTCTAGACCAGTGATCTCCATGGAGTCTGGAGGTCCGGCCTTTGAGGCCATGAGGAGCGCGCTGGCCATGCCTTTGCCGGCTCAGCAGGCTTTTACCTCACCATCCCTAGATCTGGAGACTGGTGCTTCTGTTGTGTTGCAGTCCCCCAGCAGCGGGGCCCCAGGGCCTGAGGATACCCCCATCGGGGGTTCCCTTCTTTAGGGGGGTCCGTCCGAAACTGCTTCAGATGAGCCCCCATGGAAGAAATTGTGCAAGAGGAAGCACATGGACTCCCAAGATGAGTCTGTTACATCGGATACTGACCTCGATGACGCAGAAGGGTCCCCCAAATCATCTTCGGATGATATCTCTTTCTCAGATATCCTGGAGATTCTGAGACAGAGAGGAGATTGGCAGGCCAAAACCCCTTCAGCTGAGGAGTCAGTCTTCCTCAAAGCCTTCGGGGCCCAGCCTTCCGCCTCCTGGGTGTCTCCACCCTTCGATGAACTCCTTGATTTGGTTTCTCGAAGGGCGTGGGAACATCCAGATTCTGTGGAACTGGTGCCTGCGAGACCCAATAAGTTTCTTTCAGCCCACCCAGAAGGAATTTCTGACGAAAGGTGTTCCAGTAGATGCTATGGTGGTGGCTTCTGCCACACAGTAGGACGTGGCAGAGGCTTCAACGTCTGTCCACCCTCCTAATAAGGATTCCAGGAGCATGGATAGGTACGGGAAGTGTACCCTGTCTTCAGCGGCCTTTACCTTATGGTCGCTGAATTATTTATGTCATTTTACCAGGCTCCAAAGGGACCTCCTTAAAGAGCTAAATGACTCCCTCACTGGTAATCTACCTGAGGCGCTGGCCCCGGCTGTTGGTGCCCAGATGACTACCCTGTTATCCATCGTGAACTCGTCCATGAGGCTCATTTCGTATGCGGCCGAAGGGGCGAGTAGAGCAGCGGGAATGGGCGTTGCCCTCAGGAGACACGCCTGGTTACGCTTGTGTTCATTTGCGGAGGCCTTCAAGTCTTCCTTCGCCGACACCCCCTTTGATGGGTCATCTTTGTTTGGACCCAAGGTGAAGGACACACTAACGTGGTGCGAGCAGAATGGCAAGACTTTGACTGCCGTTGGGGCCCGTTTTTCTGCTCCTTCTAGGTCTTACCCCAAGGCTCAGAGAGGAGGGAAAATGTGGTTCAGAAAATCTCAGAAGTCTTTCCCTACTCCACCCAGTGATTCCCCCTCCAGAGGCAGGGGGGGGGGATTCTGGAAGACGCCGCCCCAGAGGTGGCAGAGGCCCCCGTAACTCTGGAGACCGCGATTCCTTTTGTGGTTCTTCATACAACCAGCGTCCCTGAGTTGTTGCCCGACTGTGCAGCTCCAGAGCCAGTCGGGGGTCGGTTTGCGGCGCACCCACAAGCTTGGGAATCCATAACAAGTGATCAGTGGGTGCTTCGCATTATTACCGGAGGATATATCATCCCCTTCAACAAGCCCCCCCCTTTCCTTAAGGGAAATCCCGGACGTACCACCCAGTCAGCCGGATCAGGCAGCAATAGAGGTTTCAAAGCTGCTAGAAAAAGGAGCCATCCAGCCTGTCCCCACTGACCAGATCGGATCAGGAACTTACTCAAGATTATTTTTGGTACCAAAAAAGACAGGGGACTTCAGGCGCATTTTGGACCTCAGTTCATTGAATCGTTTTGTGCAAAAGTCCAAATTCCGAATGGTCACCCTTCAATCCATTCTTCCATTGCTGGAGAAAGATGCATGGATGTGCTCCATAGATCTCTAGGACGCTTACTATCACATTCCGATAGCTCAAGAGTCCAGGAGACACTTACGCTTCCGCCCCGGAGTCAGTCATTTCCAATTCCGAGCACTGCCCTTTGGTCTCACCACAGCCCCCAGGGTGTTCACCAAGTGTCTAGCAGTGGTGACTGCTCACCTGAGGAGTCTAGGATTCCAAGTGTTTCCATATCTAGACGACTGGCTCCTTACTGCCACCTCCGAGCATCTACTATTCCAGGCGCTCAACGCCACATTCACCTTGGGCCGTTTCTTGGGGATTATGTTCAATTGGCAAAAATCTGTACTACAGCCATCTCAGCGTATTACTTTTATAGGCGCAGACTTAGACACAAAAAGGATGCGCGCCTTTTTACCGGCAGCAAGAATTCAGGTTCTACAAAACCAAGTCAAATCCTGTCTTCCCCTATCAAGAGCTCCGGCCCATCGGATTCTGCAACTGTTGGGTTCGATGGCGTCAACCATACTCTTAGTCCCTTTAGCCAGACTTCACATGCGAATATTACAATGGCTCCTGTCAGTTCAATGGTCCTATCAGGAACTTCCCTTGAACCATTTAGTCATGATCACGGAGAGTTGCCGTCGGGATCTGCGTTGGTGGCTCCTCCAATCCAATCTCGACCAGGGGTGACCCTTTATTCCTCAACCTCCCGTTGCCACTGTGACTACGGACGCCTCCCAGGTAGGGTGGGGGGGTCATTACCTGGACAGGTCGGTCCAAGGCACATGGCAAATCCAGGAAACGCATTTGCATATCAATATCCTGGAAATGAGAGCGGTACTCTTGGTGCTGCAAGCTCTCCATCACGCTCTCCCGCATGGTCCGATTGCTATCCTATCCGACAACATGTCGGTAGTTTGGTATATAAACAAGCAAGGTGGAACCAGATCTTACCCACTGTGCAGAGAAGCCATGAGACTTTGGCACTGGGCGGTAGCTACCAACCGCTTTCTAATGGCAATGCACATACCGGGGAAATCCAATGTGATTGCAGACAGATTAAGCAGAACCATTCTCTTACCCCACGAGTGGTCCCTCAACCAGAGAGTAGCTGCAAAAATCTTCGCCAAATGGGGCCTCCCTTGCTGCGATCTGTTTGCCAGCCCTCACAATGCGAAATGCAGAGAGTTCTTCACGCTGTTCCCCTCCCAGGGACAGATTCCCAGGGACGCTCTGACCCACATTTGGCCCCCCGGTCTTCTTTATGCCTTCCCTCCGGTTCCCCTCCTACCGAGGGTGATACAGAAGGCCATTTACCTGGAGAGCGAGATGATTTTGATTGCCCCGCACTGGCCTCGTCAAGTTTGGTTCCCTTTCCTACAGAGGCATGCGGTAGAAGGTCCATGGTTTCTGGACCTGGTGCCAGACCTGTTGACTCATCAGTCAGGACGGCTTCACCCGTCTCTCAGGTCTTTGAAGATGGCGGCATGGTTACTCCACTTACATCCTTAGTCCGAGATGATTCTCTTTCTCCGGACGTGATCCACATATTGTCTTCTTCTCATAAACCTTCCACTGTCAAACTTTATTCCAGCAAATGGAAAAGGTTCACCTTCTGGGCTCAGGAACGAGGTATAGACCCCCTTACTGCACCAGTATCGGAGGTTCTGAATTTCCTGGCCTCCCTTTTTCAGTTGGGCTCTTCAGTTTCTACCATTAAGGTTCAGCTAGCGGCTATCTCTAATTTTCATGCTTCCTTTGAACCTTCATTGATGTCTCACAAACTTTGTAAGGCTTTCCTTAAAGGAGCATGGCTCCTTAGGCCTCCAATATCTCACCCTGTCCCCCCTTGGGACTTGAATATGGTTCTTGCTGCCCTAACTGCCCGCCCTTTCGAACCAGCTGCTACCTGCGATTTGAAATTTCTGTCCTGGAAAATGGCCTTTTTAGTGGCCATAACTTCCGCCAGGCGGGTTTCAGAACTTCAAGCTCTTTGTTCTGATCCTCCCTATTTGATTTTTCACAAACATAGAGTGTCCTTGAAATTAAACCCCTCCTTTTTACCAAAGGTAGCCTCTTCTTTCTGTATTCAACAAACTATAGAGCTCCCTGTGTTTTTTCCAGAGTTCTCTAATAACGCAGAATATATCTTGCATCAATTGGACGTCCATAGACAACTGCGTTTTTACTTGAATAGAACCGCTCAGACGCGGAAATCAAATCAACTGTTTGTTTCCTTTGCAATAAACAAATTGGGTTTTTCTGTGTTTGCATGGATGTATGAAAGCGAACAAACAAGATCTGGGGAAGCAGGTGTAGTGCATCCTAGGATAGGGAGTAGCCCAGCCAATAAGAGACTTCGTTCTAGTGTATTAGTTGGCCAAGTCGGAGCCGATGGATCGGCTCCGAGCCCATCAGTTATGAATGTGGGCGAGATGGATCCCATACATCCGAAGTTATGGTAAGTACATAACTAAAAGTTTTGCTAGTTATGTGATAGGGTTTTAGGAAAGAATGACTCAGATCCAGCTTGGTCTAGACAGGGTGGGATACACCGAATGATGCATGGCCTAATGCCTTAATTGTGGTTACATTGCTGGAAGTTTTGGAAAGAGGGGGAACAGCCTGGTCAGGCTGGTGGGTGGAGAAGAGGGGCAGGCTTGCCCTCTTCTGTTCTCCCTCTGGTGGTGGTTGTTCATTTTAATAAGTCGGGAAAGGCAAGTAAGCAGTAGCAATGCTTGATAAGTAAATAAGCAAGCGGAGGTAAGCTGCTTATTTGGATGGAGGTAATTCAATAAATGGTAACTGAAGTGAGTGGTACGCCACTTCATAAGTAAGCGAGTAGAGGTATGGACACTGCTTACTGATCAGGATAAGCAGGGATGCTGTCCTCTATTAATGTTACATGGATGTTATTTTCACCTATATCATGTTTTGGTTGAAATTATGAATTTTGGTGGAATTTATGAATATTGGCTAACAATTATGTTTATGGAAGTTTAATAAAGGTCGTCAAATGTCATTTGGTGTGATGTTTTTATTGAAGGGGACCTGGACAAAAACTGTTTCTGTCTTTAATAACTGAATAGTGAAATCAATGCACCCAGGGTTGTGTACTGGTAGTGCTTTATTACACTGCCAGTATTTGTTTTGACAGTTATAAGTCTGCAAAACATCGTCATGCATGTGCTTGACTTTGCAGCCAAGTTTTTAGCTATGTGGCATAACAAGGATTTTTTTTATGTTTTATATTTAGAAAATGTGTTTGAGTTTGTGGAAGTAGGTAAAAATTATAGGTCTTGCAAAATAACCATTTTTGCCATATGTGTTGTAATAAAATGGTATACCCTTAAAAAGAGTCATGTATTTTATTATAACCTGCTTTTACAGATAAGAGAAGTATGCTAAAAATTGATTATGATCCCCAAAGTACCTGGTAGTTTAGAAGGTGTGTAAATGTTGTATGATGCTGCTAAGAAATGTGGTAAGAATATTACCTAACCAATTATCAAATTAGTTGCATATATATTTGTACACACACACACACACACACACACACACACACATATATATATATATATATATATATATATATATATATATATATATATATATATGATGCTGAAATGTGTGTATATCTGTAAGAAAACAATTTCTTACAGAGTGATTGTGAACAACACTGATGCATGCTGATAGGCTGATCTTGCTGGTGTAATACACAACTAAAACAAAATAAAATAAAGAAACAACCAAAAGACCAGTAACCCAGTAGAATCCAGAAGTATTTTATTCACTCTCTTCACTCTCTGCCGTCTCGGCTGGAATATATATGGTGCTAGAATAGATGGTATATTTAGAGTATTATTTAGAAAGGTTGTACTTACAAAGGGAGTTTCAGGCCACAAAACCAAATTATCTGCTAAAACATTGTCAGAGACATGGGTGACAATGTTATGAGCACCATTACAATATCCCCATCACTGCCATTGCCCTGTCAGCAACAAAAAAGTTCTGGATTGGTAGTTTACAAAAGATCTGATAATAATAAGAAGAAATTATGCTTCCCAAGGTTTAGAGCTAGCTTTGTTGAAAAGCTGCAAGCTCAAAATTAAACGTCAGTTAGGAAACAAAAATCCAAGGAGAAAAGGCCTTGTAAATTTAAGAAGTATAATGGTCTGTTTTAGTCATGGCTCTGGTACACTGCTTGTTGCAAGAATGTGCTAAGTCTAAATGAGATCATTTTCTCTATTTACAGCTTAAACAAGCATAGAAAAACTGTTCATTGAAGTACCCCTTTGTCAGTTATAAGTGATAATGTACCCTTAGAATTTTTCTTTCCTTCAAATGCTAACATCACTAAGGCAGATAGAAGTGACATAGAGGATGATATTAGAGTAAGCTTAGTAAATGACCTCACAGCAGCTATTTTTATTCAGGTGGATGTGGTAGTAGGTGACAGACATGTACACCAGAGTAATGACTGTTATGTACAGAGACCAATTATTGAATCGCTGCTTATATATATTGGTGACACACTCACTGCACACTTTTCTGTAGGATTATTATATATGTACATACCAGGCCAGCATGAAAACACTTTACTCAGTGATTTGAATGAAGGTTTTAAAAAGAATGCAGGTTTCACTACCAACAGCAGCTGTTTAGTGTGTTGTGGTTGATTCATACAGATCTGTTGTTTCAGGAAAGATTGCTTTTGAATGACATGAATGGGAACAAAAATTAATTTTATTTAATGAATGATGATGCTCATGAGGCAAATAACCTCCATATTGGATTTGCATCCATCTATGTTTAAAGAGTACAAATGTCACAGACTGTGCATATTGGTCACATTTTCTGCTTTAAAGACTGCAATGCCAAATATACCATTGATCATGTTACTTAGAAAATCTATTCCATTGGAGCTATGTCCAGAATTTGCACCAGGAGAGCTTGCATCTTAGTCAGTTACCTAAATTAATGGTGACATATTTTGTAGATAATGACACATTCAATGGTACATAGGATGAACACCCTTTCAATTCTAAGCACTTTTGTATTAATTGTATAGCCCTTTATGTCAATGGTGAGTAAATTCCTGCTAAACACCTGCAGTAGTCAGATAACAGAATATTTTAGGTTATACCAGTGGAAGAAACATGAAATACAATACTCTATTGGTTGACCATATAGGGTTCTATCTGGAGTAAGGAACATATTTGCTTTTGATCTTCATCCTGACTAATGTTACTGTGATCATTATTCCTTAGTACAGTCTGATAACCTGAGAACTGAAATACATTTTCAGCCCCACCTGGCTACCTGAAAATGCTTGTGTAGTCTGTATTTGATAATGATACAAATTAACCAAAGACTAAACATTGTTTATTTTTTTTTTTCAGTTGACATAAACACACGGCAATTTTCCTTTTTTGCATGTTGATCCTTCTTTCAGAGAACACATTTTGGGATTGTGTGACTATAACCAGTTATAAACATAGAGATGCTTAGGAGTACCAAAACCAATAATAGTGAATATGCAGCCAAAATGTATCCCTGGTGAACACTGGCCAGCTATATACCTGCCTGACTATACTACTGGGGAGTTTTTCAACTCATATAGGTTTGCACCAGGCTTCACCACATTCAAGACACAATGTCTGCTACATCTGGTCACCAGTGTTTATTTTTTCAACATCAGAGCCACAGAGACATTTTAATTGATTTTTTTTTTGTAATCTCTGTACTGATAATTTAGTACACAATGATTGAACAGTACTTCATTTTGAGAAACATCATCAGACTTCTAAATGGAAAAATCATCTTTCAGAAATATATAAGTATCATAATACACATTGGTCTCCCCTTCTACTCAGTCACCATTGTCCTTAATAGTGCATTGCCTATGGGCGCTAATCCATCCTTGATCCAGAAACTACAGGAGCTCTACCACAAGACCCAACTCTGTGAAAGTTTTCACTGAAAATATTTTCATTGTGCAATAGCCTATGGTCACTATATCCATCCCTGATGCCAAAACTGCAGGAGCTCTGCCATAAGGCCCAACTCTGAGAAGTTTTTTACTGAAAATATTGTCTTTGTGCAATAGTCTGTGGTCACTACATCCATAATGACCCTGAAACTGGAGAAGCTCCACCCAAGGCCCAACTCTGTGAAAGTTTTCACTGATAATATTATCACTGTAGAATAGCCTATGGTCTTTACATCCATCCTTAACCCCAGAACTATAGGAGATCTGCCACATTACCAGACTCTGTAAACATTTTCATTGAAATTTTTTTCATCCCTGAATGAAAAACTGCAGGTGCTCTGCCACAAGGCCCAACTCTGAGAAAGTTTTCACTGACAATATTGTCATTGTACAATATAGCCGGTGATCACTACATCCATCCCTAACCCCAAAACTGCAGGAGCTGTGCCACAAGACATAACTCTACAAAAGTTTTCACCAAGAATATTGTCATCGTGTAACAGTCAGTGGTCTGATTCCAAAAATGCAGAAGTTCTATCACTAGGCCCAACACTGTGAAAGCTTTTACTGAGAATATTGCCATTGTGCAATGTAAGCAAGTTTAACATGAAGAACCTTATTGTGTATTAAATTTAACTACTCAGATATGTGCCTGCTCTGTGTTGGAAAGTGGCTATGATATTCCCCCAAAGGAGTAGTCCTTGCATTTTAATGACCACTTACTAAAGTTGGCCACTGTCTTTTCTCTTAACCAATAGATTACACTGTTTATGCCAGTGAGTTTGTCTCCCTAGCTTCCTGGTTTCTGCATTCTGTAAGTGAAAAAAATTATTCTAGTTTGTGCCTCATTATCAATTGCTCTGTACCAGCTATAAACTGATTGGTCTCTGTAATTGACCTAAGGGTTGGAAGCATGCTACGCCCTTTACCCTACCCCCAATTCCCACACACACCTTTTACCCTACCATTATACTTCCCACATACATATATCACATGTGACACCCATACCGTAACACTCCGCAAACAGTTTGCTACTATCATACAAACACTCCTGTTTCCATTTTCTGATTTCCCAACTTCCATCTAATATTTAGCATCATTCCCAACAATTGTTCTCCCTCCCATACTACTTTGCACTATATCCATTCAAACTAAGGCCACTCCCGACAGTGTCTAAATATTATTCTACGTTTCAACTTCTTAATCCAAATAAACCCTCACTACTTCCTATCTTAACCTCATCCTCATACTTTCAAACCCATCAATTTCTTACATTTCTGAATCTTACAGTAAGATGCCAGGACACCCTAGCTATCTTTCGCCATAGAAAATACTTTCTTCCTACTTTTCTTCTGTCTGCATTCAGAACCCACCACCACTAAATATCCTACAACCCTGCAACTTCTTACTTCATTCTTGATTCCTATTTCCCCACTACTAGCCATCAATAAAATAGAGATCCCTTAAATGTATCAGTAAAATACAGATCCCGTTAATCAATCATGCTACTCCTCAGCTTATCGTCTATTTTTCTCCTCTTACTCACAAACATAAACAAACTCAGCAACGCAAGAATAAAATAAAATGTTTAGTAACAACAAAGCTTTCTGGAAAACAACCCTTCATCAGTGTAAATGATATTTTCTTTTAAATGCATTTTCAAAAAAAAAACAGCCAATAAAAACCCATCAATTATAACAATCAGTGCTCGGCGGTAATATTCTTAAAGGACCAGAATGTTCAACTAGGCACATTTGTCTATGCTTTAAAATTGGTTTTAGCAACACCGTCTGATTAAGTGCAAGTATAGAGTCAGCCTGTAATTGAAGAATCTAGTCATATTCTTTTATTTTCAATTTGTTATTTATATAATATATATACTTTTCCCTAGGGATGTTATTTATTACTATCTTCTTCTCAATATATCTGTTATACCCTCATGCACTTCTGTTATATATAATTTCCTTTATCTCTTTTCTTCGTTTTTATCATCATGTTATATATTGCTAATCTTGTTGTATTATACTTCTATTGCAACATGCATTTTTTTATATTTGCATTGTGGAGCTTTTCTCCCCAGGACTCCATCGAAAAAGGCTTTGTCCCAGTCAGAGTTTCCCTGTCAACAAATGTCAAATAAATAAATAAATAAATGTTGTTGTGTCTTTTGGCTTTTCCTAGTTAGGGGTCACCACAGTGGAACTCCAGTCCGCTAATGATTGGCAGTAAATTTTTTTATGAGCCAAGTTGCCGGCCCTGGCGCACAACCTTCAACAAAGGTACGCCCCTTCACGCATGTCTCCACACAGAAAACACTCTAGCTGAGAATCGAACAGAACAATGTTTTACTGTGAGGCGACAATGCTACCGCAGCACCACTACTGCAGCCATCAAATAAATAAATAAATAAAATATATAATTTACCCTAAGTCTGTCTTCCCAATCTCTTAACTGGTTTAATAGCTAACTCACCATTAGGCAACATGCCGTCAAATGGCAACACTCTCTCTCTCCCTACCTCCACAACCCTGCAGGCATCTGACAAGGTTCAATCCTTGGTCCCCTTCTATTTAACATATCCATTAACAACCTACACCAAGCCATGCCACATTCCTCTATAGTCCAATATGCAGATGACTTGAACATAGTCTGCTCTGCACCAAACCCTGATATCCTTCAAGAAATGACCCAAACAGCTTTCTCTACTGTTGAATCTTGGCTCCACCAAAATCATCTGTCCTTCAATGCCAAAAAAAAAAAAAAACAAACGTATGTTGTTCACCCCTAAAAAATTACCTCTATCAACATACACGACCTTAACATTCTCTTACTGAATTCAATAAAAAATAAACTTGTAGCAAGTACCAAACTCTTTTATTTATTTATTTTTTATTTATTTAACATTTGTTGACCGGGAAAGTCCGAATAGGTTCCACAGAGCCTGTTTTCAGTGGAGGCCCGGGGAGAAATGCTCCAGATGCATGTCTTTGGAATGCGGGAGGAAACCGGAGTACCCGGAGGAAACCCACACGAGCACAGGGAGAACATGCAAACTCCACACAGAAGGCACCCCAGCTGAGAATCAAACCGGAGAGCTTCTCGCTGTGAGGTGACAACATTAACCGCTGCACCACTGTGCCGCCCAAACTCTTAGGGGTTATTATGGATGACAATCTAAAATTTGATTTACATATACAATCTAATATCTCTAAAACCCACAAAATACTTGGCCTCTTCTACAGGCATAATAAATTCCTCTCCTCTTCAACCAAATAAGCCCTAGCACTCTCCTATAAACTCCCTCTCTAACCTAAAGTACTCCCTTATTAACTAATCTGCAGTCCTCTCTAAAACTAAAATTAGAATCTTGCTACAACAAAATTGCCAAATTTGCTTCTAACTGTCATCATTCAACCCATCATTGTATAGCCTTAAGAAATCTCCATTGGCTCAAATTCCCTCTTTACCTACTACACCTTCAACTAAATACCTCTCATAGACTAATTTACAAACCACAAGACTGTCCTGCACTCACCTCCTTATTCTCCCCTTATGCCCCTACTAGGTCATTATGCTCAGAAAATCAAAACCTACTACAAGTCCACAAACCTAATCTACTGGCAGGTAAACTCCTATGCTCCTGGACTATTGCCAGACTTTGGAATAATCTCCCCTCCTCCGTCCGCTCTCAACAATATCCTATCAAATTTAAAACTGCCGTCCATAAACACCTTCTCTCTAACTGGATCTGCAACTGCTC
This sequence comes from Protopterus annectens, assembly GCF_019279795.1. NCBI lineage: Eukaryota > Metazoa > Chordata > Ceratodontiformes > Protopteridae > Protopterus > Protopterus annectens. The sequence goes on along the minus strand of NC_056725.1, from coordinate 983,498,737 downwards.
CTCCTTGTATAGTGCTATCACTTAACTCTCTTTCCCTGACCTCAGACCCAGTATTGCTCTTCTTAACTATCTAACCACCTAAACCAAACTTTCCCTCCATTTGAAGGGTCCTTATGCCCTGTCAACCATTACTAAAATCTTGTATACCTCATTTTATGCATACTAACTGCTAAACTTAATGTCATGTACATGTTTTCTACCTTATTTTCTTTGCTTTCTTGTCTTCACTCCATGCTTAATATCAGATATAGAATCTACATCTGCTCCACACTCAAACTGATAGACCTTGCTTTATCTTCCTGATATTTTATTTTTGTTTCAACCTGCTGATTTTTGTATCATTTAAACTCATTTGCCTATTGTCTTTTGTTTCATTTTATTCCTAAATCTTGTGATATATCAAGTTGTATTTATTTATTGCTAATGTCTATAGTGTAGTGAATCTTGTAAATAGTGTAACTACCTTCTTGTAGCCACATCTGTACTGTAATTATCTTGTTATATTTATGCATCGGAGCTTTTCACCCCAGGCCTCCACTGAAAATGGGCTCTGTTTAGCCCAGTGGACTTTCCCAGTAAACAAATGTCAGTAAACAAATAAATAAATAGTAGTATCTCCTCTTCTCAAATTTTTATAAACTTTATCACTCTGAAAGAAAAGACATGATCACAACCATTTTTACTGATATGCTTAGCTAAAGAATTTGTATAAATATTTCTTCTGATGTCAGACCTATGTTCTATGATCCTGTCCTTCAGTTTTCTTATATATTTTCTTATGCAGAAACTTGTACATGTATTATAGGTTGCTAAGTATACAATGTTTACAGAATCACATCACAGAACAATTAAAAATATATTTCATTTTGGTGTTTGGATAAATAAAAGTACTATCTGTATTAATAAGACTGTAACAACAACAATTGCAGCATGGACCAGTGCTAGTTCTATTCAGACTGCTTCTTTCAAAGGTTATAGAGGTATTCTTATAACATAGATGTTGTTTTAAGTTAGGGCTATTATGAAAAGAAAATCTGGGTTTTATATCAATCACATTTCGCAGTTCAGGTAAAGATCTCAAAATACCTCAATTTTCACTTATAATTTTCTTTATACTACTGGTATTTCTACTAAAAGTGCTTGTGTATCATAATATGTCCTTCCCTCTAAGAGAAATAACCCCATTGACAGATAAGCATTTGTCTCCAAAATAAGGGTTAGCTCGACTATGGCTCAAAATTAGAACTTCATCCATTATAACATTTAATGAACCATTATCATACCCTTGTTGAAGGAGTTCTTGCTTTAATTCAAGCACTTGTTCATAACATCTACCAGGACCCGTATTCAATTTACTCATTCAGATGAATTGCCCACTAGCTATGCCTCTAAAAACATGAGGGGCATGCATATTGCTCTGATGCAAAAAATGTACTCCTATGTAGAGATTTATTGTAAAGTGATATATGTAAGTCATAACCATCATAGAATAAGATGACATCTAAAACATGTATATTATGTGAGGAATTAGTCATAGAAAATTTCAAAAAATCAGTACTCCTATTTAAATATTCAATAAAAGAATGCAATTCTCCATCTGTACCTCCCCATACAAAAAATATATCATTGACAAATTGTTTAAAACAACTAACTGTTGATGAATACTGCACAGGTCCATTAAATATAAACTCACTCTCTCATTTGTCATGAACCAAACTGCATAGGTGTTAGTAATGGGAGTACCCATTGAAAGACCTGAAATCTGGTGATAGATCTTATTATCACAGATTAAATGATTATTATTCAAGACAATTTCCAATAGTTCATAAAGAATCTTACCCCACCTATCTGTAAGTTGGTCATATTTACGTAATAGCTCTCTAATATAATCTAGTCCATATGCATTTGGTATTACTGTAAAGAGTGGTTTTATACCAAGTAAAACAATTTGGAAGTGTCTCAAATCACTTTCATGAAGCCAAGCATACAATTGCATTACAAAATTACCAGTATCCTTAATATAACTTTTAACAAACCAAAGTTATTTAGACAGAACCATTTGTAAATATATGGCTATTGATTCAGTACACCATCCTCTACCTGAGATGATAGGTCTCATTGGATGATTGGTAAGAGATCTGTGAACTGTAGGGGAGTCCATATAATATGAGTATTTTAGGAGAGGTAACAGTAAGATAACTGAACAGCTCAATAGCTATGTCACTCATTGCTTGCAAGTCAAATATTGTCATGTGGTGCTGCAGTAGCATTATCGTCTCACAGTAAGACGCTGTCCGGTTCGATTCTCAGCTATAGCATCTTCTGCATGGAGACATGCATGAATGGGCGTACCTTCGTTGAAGGTTGTGCGTCAGGGCTGGTAACTTGGCATGTAAAAATCAACTAATCATTAGCGGACCGGAGTTCTGCTGTGGCAACCCCTAACCGGGAAAAGCCGAAAGACACAACAACAACAACAGTAGAACTAATACAGTTGTTAATATCTGAGTTCGATACTTCCTTTAAAACACTATCATCAGCTAAAAAAGCATACATAGCAGCTAAATAGTCACTTTTGTTCATTAAAACTACAGTGCCACCCTTATGCACTTCCTTTATGACAATATTACTATTGTTTTCTAGCTTTCTCAAGGAATCATGATTATACAAATTCGTGAAATGACCATTATTGTAAAGTTTGCATATTTGCATCTCACAAACATCATGAAAGGCAGCAACAATAGGGTGTCTTACAGGAGTAAAGGTACTAGAACGTTTACAAGTTACATGTTCATTATTCACAACTTCCTTGAAAATTAGTTTCAAGTCCAAGTTCTGAGTAAATAGTTTTAAATCAGTTAAGGTATTAGTTATACTGTCCAAAGATTCTGGAATAAATTTAATCCCTTTATTTAGCAAAAAACATCATATGAGGTTAATGTCACTTGCAATAAATTAAAAATGCAGCAGCTGTTTAAAGTACCTGCCAGTGGTGTTTGCTCAGTGCATGAGAGACACTTCTGCTTCTTCCTCTTTTTCATTATATCAAATGTCTTCTTGACTGATTGTGCTTCATTGTGACCATCTCTTCTGGAAGTTTGAGCTGAACCAGATGCTGGCCATGTTCAAAACTTGGACCAGCACTAGTAGTGTTATTTGTAGCCAATAATTGATGAGATGATGAATTAGGGACAATAAATAGAGAGTTCATTGGATGCCACAGCTGTTGTTTCAACCTGCATACTTCACCGCCATTTAGGGCATGTTGTATTACTTTATTTTCATGTTTGTCAACATAGAACAACAACTAGCGCTTGATCTGCTGGTGATGGTTGTCAGCTGGGATGATGCCCACTGTGCCCAGGGTAAAAAACTTAAACCAGAACATTACCATAATATTACAAGAACATTACCAGAACATTACAAGAACATTACCCTAGCATTATGAGTACATTACCATAATGATTAATACAGTTATGACATACTGAAAAGGATCAGTCTCCTTATCATCATCTTTATCAGTTTGGAGCATCTGAATCACACCTTTCTGAATATCTCACAGGCCTATTTTAGTACTCTAACATCTAACTTGCAATAATGATGTACCTCATTTTTAAAATTAAACACCCTTTGCGTATTTGTTATCATTCCATGTCATCAGACACTGTTTTTTCCTTCTCTGTCATGTGATCTATGCAGTGATACTTTGGTTCAGCCATAATTCCTGCATAATTTTGGTTTCCAGGCTTATCAAAGAAATGTGGAAAAAATTACTTTGCAGCATCAAAACTCAGTGCCTTCAGGAGTGCCCGCAGATGAAATGGAAGAAAGTTTTACTTATATATACATTGAATGCTAACCTCTTCACAATTAATGACATTATCTTACTCCGTGAGTAACTCACTTTTAGTTTTCTACCTATAAATATGTATCCCTAAAGCCTAGAGATATGAACATTTTTGACAAATTCCTCATCACAGTCAAGACATTTGAAAGAAAATATTTTCTTACCTGACAAATCATAGAGGATATAGTATTCATTAAAGGGTTTTTCCTTTAGTGATTGCATGTGGCATAAATGAAGATGAGAGAGCTTAATGTTGTCTGGACAGTTGCATCATATCTCATGACATTCATATGAAATGCCAATGACTATAACACAAATGTTGCATGGCTTTGAAATTTGTCATTGCTCTTTTATAATTTTGTGTTGTGTATAACAAGCTCCTGCCAGCACTACAATACATGCTCCAACCATAGCATCACATTACTTCAGACAACAATTTAATGTAAGCGAATGTCTTACATGCATTGTACTTTACAGAAGAGTTGAGAGTATCTTTGTAGAAAAAATATTTAAAAAATCTGGCACTCATTTCAGTTATGAAAAGTACCGTTGAGGTTTTAAATGCCACAGTAGCAGTGCTACGGGGTACCTGTTAGAACCTATTGTGAACCACTAGCAAGTGCCTCCTTTGTTCTAGAAATAAATACTGTCACATTTAAGTGAGCCCTACAAAGCTGCACATCATTTCATCTTCAGTCCGACCTACATTTTTGTTCTGTATTTGTCTTGCTTTATCTATAATATATGTATAAATTAGCCATAGGTACTGCAGGGATACAAAAATATGCTGAGGATATCTTCTTATAACTAACTGAATGTGAAGGTTGAATGCTTTCATCCAAATAATACATGCAGACTTTTTCAAAACCATGAACATACACCACATGACAGCATTAAATGCAGCCATCAAATTTACGAAATTCATCCAAACCAATGCAAACACTGACACAATGATTACATTGCATTTTATCAATGAATATTATGTATAAATATTGAAAACATATCAAAATCACAGTAACAATTCTTGCAAAATGTAATACTATTTATGTTATTGGAACACAGCTTGAACACTGGATTAATCACTACTGTATATGTTCATTAAAGCTAGGTAACCTGCTAGCATTCAATTTCACCTGTCACTTTTAACTCTTCACTTTCTAAAATACTCTTAAATGCACCCAGTCTATTACATATGCCAATTTTATCATTAACAAAAAAATAAAACCTTTTGAAAATTTGACGATGGGAATGAATGCTTATATAGTATATTATCACAATCTCTTTTCCTAATATCTTAGCAGGGCTCATGTATTTTGCATTTCAAAATTGTTCCTGTGCCTAAATGCAGACAATTAACTGTTCTAGTCAAGTTATCCAATCAAACCAGTTCACAGCAGAAACAAGCACTGAATGGTGCATACATTATATGCCTTTTATGGAATAGGCAAAATCATGCCAATATAGATTGCTGTTCATTAAAAAACACTGAAATCCTAAAAGACAGATGTTAAATAATTTATAATAGAAAAATACCATTATAATACCCATACAATAAAACTGCCACAAATAAAATAAAATTACAAACCTGTTATAAAACCCTTCTCAGCCAAACCCCAATGTACTAAGAGACAGTGCTCATGTGGCCCTATTGCAAATGTTTGGTTTCCTTGCATCTCTGAATCCTTTATGATGGTGAGGGAATTCTGTGAAACTATTATTTTACAACCAAGTTCAATAAAGATTTGGCTATGCTCGTAAAAGCCTGGGTATCAATCAGTGTTGTTATGGACATTTGCCTTTCTTGGTCATACATATTAGGCCATTACTCTAAAAATGAATGCAACTGTCCCACTCAGTGATTAGATAACTGTTTTGAAAATGAGGTACTAAGACAATTAATATAAAAACGAATTAACTTAGTTTTGCTAGGTACAGATATAAGATTTTTGTACATAATGGAGGTGGACAAATTCTCATATTTGCCCTGGTTGTAGTTATTCCTTTTCATAGGCATATTCCTGGATTGTTAATCCTCAATATAAAAATTGGTTTGAAAGCAATTCGGTTAGGATACCAAGTATGAAAACATAACTGTGATATGTAAAAAATATTTATATATTAATATTATCTATTTAATAATGAGTTGGAACAAAATGTGAAAAAGAGGGATTCTGACTTCAGCATTGTGAGTACTTTATTTGCCTTGTTTCTTAAAAGTATGTTTTAAAAATATGCTTTAATTGTATTTCTAAAAAAAAGCAATGCAGGGTTTAAACTTCAGGGCCTACACACTGCAATATCTATGTGGTCATCATGACCTGTCTCATGCCCCTCCCCCAACAGCTAAGCTACCTCATAGGCTTTAGTTATGTTTCTTCACAATCCAAGTGCTGTTCACAATATTTTAGCCCTTAACATTTAAAGTTAGCTTCTTTGGATGTGTTTCTTCTGCTAGGGAATACATGATTCCCTCTACTGGTTCCATTAGCTCTTTCTAGTACTTTTTCACCAGTCAAAGTTCTGGTTTTAAAGGGAATTTTATAACAGCAAAGTTTCTATATTTCTTTTTTGCATATTGTATGAACTTTTTTATAAACATGAAGCCCAAAGGTTAGGTTAACCTCATGGTCACCACAGCTCAAGTTACATGGTGAAGTACACCACTGAGAGCCACCTAGATCTCTCCTGTCCCTCCCCATCCTTCACTACCCCAACTGCAAATTTCCTCTTGAATTCTTTGTACATTTTTGGTTGTATGTTTCTCATTTTTGTTATTTTGCAGCCTAAATGATCTCCACAACTCCCTTTGCAATTTAAGTAAAAGATAGCAAAATTAGTTATGATAATAGGTTTACGATTTCATCTTCAAGCTCCCTGTATCGTTCAAGCCAGGTGTATACCGACAGCCCATTTTAGTGCATGTTTAGAGTGATAAAAATAGGTCTTCTTCTAGCTCACTCTGTCATACAACGCCAGTGCTCTCCTTTATCCTTTTTTAGTACATTTTTAAAGAAATAAATGTTTCCTATTCTAGCTCCCTTTGATGGCCAACCTTGGTACACTCCAGAAGCCCTTTTCAGTACACTTTATTTAAATGGATAAATGCTTTCTTCTTCTGTCTCCCTCTGTAGTTCAACCCCAGTACACTGTGAAAGCCCTTTGTTTTAGATTTTTGTATATCTGTTACATCAGGATAATTGATGATTAAATCATTGTTACTGTTTTCACAAAAATGCATTGTCAGATGTGAAGAAGATAACTCAAAAGCACAGCAACACTTAGTTGACAGACTAGACAATTTTTACAATTGGATTCTTAAAACTTGCAAACAGACTAAAACAATGCTGACTCATAACTGATTAGATAATATTAATATACAAAGATTTTTTTACATATCACAGTTATGTTTTCACACTTGGTATCCTAAAGTTTTAGGTCTGGAAATGAAAACTCAGTAATACATTTGTTTGTGCAGCTATCTATGAATGCTCAAGAATGTGTGTTTCCAGTCCACACCCACAAACACACAAAGGCAGTACTACCACTTCATCGGGGTGGTTTCAACAAAGCTTAACCCCCTCCCCTATACATGAAATGGGCAGAACTGACATTAGACACTTCTACTGTAACTGTAATAAATACCTAGCTGTAACCACATGATACTCAGTCTTCTAAGCAGCAGCCATCTGCCAAATACATGAACCCTTATAAAAGAATTGTGTCTATCTCTATTACAAGAACTGATTATTTGGATTTATTACAAGACCTGAGGACATATCTTCCACCTGGTTGAACTAACTAGGACTGAAGAAGCATCCTGAGACCACGAGAGGGAGAAGATTAAGCGCAACACCTGTTTTCCTTCTCCAAGACCAGCAAGTTGATTGATTTTAATTGTCATTTTGCTTCATCTCTCAGTATTCTTTTTACACCAAGGCTGCTCAGCTTGCTAACCCAAAGACTAGGACTGAGCAGATAACCCTACATGTATATAACTAGCAGGGAAACAGATTGAATCTATTTCATCAAACACTGTATGTTTTATAAATGAAAATTATAATTGCAAGGGACAATAATTGTGATTTAGGGTGGACATTTAAAAAGAAAGGGGAAGATGTGAAGAAACACAGGAAGTGATACAGTGTGGTAAATTAACTGTTTGGAACAAAATTCAATGGACATACAGAAGGGGGAACTTGGATCTGAAACTGATTATTTTGTATTATCAGGTCTGGGAGCAGCAGATCTGATACATTTAGCAATATGGATGGAGGTGATGGAGGAAAGGAAGTATGTTAAATAAGAAAGGGAATAAATATACTGATTTTAAAAAGAAGTATAAAACATTTTTTTTCAATGTCTGGATGTAAGAAAGGAAGAGAAATTAAAGTATGGGAAAATGTATAGGAATGCATTAGAGACTTTATTGAACAATATTAAGAGAGTATTATGACATGAAAAATGTGCAAAAGAAATATAATATAAGGTATTAATGTTTAGGCTGAAGTCTGCATATTTGAGGAAAATACTAAAGGAGGATATTATTATAATGCGGGAAATGAAAAATGTAAACGGAGAGGTAAAAAGAACAAAATAACAAATTACCAGTATTGTAGTACAACATGTGGAAAATATGCATGAGAGTAAAATGAAGGAAAACAAGAGAGACTGGAAAATAAAAAAAATACAGAATGATTTAATGAAGAATTTGAAAAAGAAATTATTATTAGTGAATTGGATGAAGTATTTAAGAAAGTAAATGTTGACTGAGAATCAGGCCCAGATGGTAGATAGGCAAAGAGAGCACTTTGCAAATGTACTGAATGAATGGTTGAAGGAAGGGGTTTGTTTATGAAGAGTCATGTAGTGGGATACTAAAAATGTGCATTGCAGAAAAATGAAAAGAATGCAATAAAAATGGGGACCCATCACACTAAATGACACAAATAGTATATTTCATGAGCATTACACATGAAGGGAGGATGAGGGATCTTAATGGAAGAAAGTATATATATAGTATAAAATGTAAGGGATGCCAAGAATTGTTATTGGTTGCAAGATAAATTGTGGATGATATTATTAGTTTAATGTTAGGTTGTGAAACTTATATTAGGTGATATTAGAAAGTAATTTGATAAAGTAAGGCATGATGCTTTGTGAGATGTTATGGAGAAGTGTGGAATAGGTAATAGCTTTAAGAGAATATGTGTGTCAGCACATGAAAATAGTAAAGTGAGAGGACTAGTTAATGGGTGGCTGCGTAAAGAAATACTCATAAAATGTGATATAAGACAATGAATGTGACAGTGAGGAAAGTAGCTTATAACGTACCAAATGCTTTATATGAGATACTAAAGGAGGGAGTCATTCCAGCAGTTCTGATATATACAGAAGATGCAGCTGTAGTTGCTAAGAACAACATATGGATGACAGAAGTGCTGGTTGTCTGAATGGATGTTTAAAGGAAATGGGAAAGACCTTGAAGATAGATAAAAGTAAGGGTTTGGGTGATATGGTGAAAAGTGTGGGGGTGTATTTTTCAGTGAATGAGTTGTGCTTGCTAGAGATAAAATAGGGGAAAACAATTGTGGTTATGAAGCAATGGGAGGGTTTGATAAAGAAAATGAAAGAATATGTCTTCTGTCAGGGATGTATAGATTTTCATTCAGGAAAAAATGTTTTATCTGGTGAATCTGTATTAATGGGAAAAATAACATATATGTGAAATGTTTATATGATCTTACAAAAAATATTAAAAGGGATTTTAGAATTGGTGTTTTCTTTCATTATGATGTTCAAGCATAAACTCAGTGAAAAGAGGTGCATTGTACATGAATGAAGATGGGGAATTGGAATTACTAAATACATTTGTTTATTTTGCTCCTTTAAATGTATTAAATGGATAAAGAAAGAGAATGAGGCATTGATAGTGAGAATGTTAAATCTAAGTAAAAAAAAAGTTTGGGAAGATGATGTGAATAAGAAAAAAGAATATTTAAATCATGAAATTAAAATTTATCAAGAAAAAATGCAAACATGGAAAATAAAAAAAAATATGATATAAAGAAAGAAAGATGGATATAATATAATAATATGATGAAACAATATTATTATTATATAAATGCATGGAAACTTTTAGCCAAAGAAGTGATCAGAGCCATTAAAGTAAGGAAAAAGTGGTGTACCAAGACTGTAGAATGTCAGGACTTCCTATGGAGACTGGTAATAAATAAGTTACCAGTACAGGCAAATATGCCTTATAAAAAGAAAGTTGAAAGAGTGTGTTTACTTTGTAGGGCAGAAGAGACAACAGAGTGTGTTTTTTAAAGTGTGAAAGAGTGGTGAAACTCTGGAAAAAGCTGTGTAAAGAAAACTATTTTGAGAAAATTAATGACATAAACAATATATTTATGAATATGGTTATGTACAGATATAAAAACAGAAAGAATATATAAAAAGGCAAGAATAATTGTATTTTATGTAATATGGGTTATTCACAACAAAATATTGAGTGAAATTTTGTTTAATGGGAAATGGATTTTGAGAGATGTATTGCAAAACATTAAATTATGGTTTTAGAAGAAGGAGTGGTGGTCAGTTATGGAAGAATACAAATGAGGATGTTATAAAAAATGATAAATAATGAAAAAATAGAAGTGTGATTATATGGACTGTAAATATGTACGTTTTGTAATGATATATAAATTATGTGTTTTTTAAATTGTCCAAAATAAAGGATCCTTAATGTTTTTGATAGATGTCTTTGTATCTTTTTTGGCCACCTGCGTTCCCATCAACTCAAGCAGATGGAACCTCAGTTTAACATCTCATCCAAATGACAATGTACTCAGGACCCCCCTTATGCTGTACTTCTGTATCAGCAGTCTATCTACCTGGTGTGGAAATAGCGTACACAGCCTTCTGCACCAAAAGCAGGTGCGCTACCTGTCACAGCACTAATACTGCTTATATGGTAATATCTACTTATATGGTGAATTAAACAAAGGCATAAGCAGTAGATATAAATTATCATGCTTCCTTGATGCTGCATTTAGAGAGAGAAAAAATATTAATAGAGAGAGCAATATACCGTCTACTTTAGTGTTTCCTTGTGGAATTTCATACAAGAGTGTCTTGGTGGAATGTATGAAAATCTAAAGATTCAGTTACGGAGGGGGGCTTTTATAGGTGTAAATGATCATGCTAGATTTCAGTCATGCAGTATAAATGATAGATATTTTCCATTGTCTTTTTAATTGTATGTGTTTTAAGGTCTCCTGTCTGAGGTGCTGGGGTATTTACTGAAATCAGTTAGTAATATTATTATTAATGACTATATTGGAAAAGGATGCAAATGTAGAGTATACTGAGATAAGTTAATACTGCCAAAAAATGTATCAACTCAAACAGATGAGCCTTCCAAAGTCACAAATCTCATGTTTTTTGGTGGTAGGGGGTAAGCCCCCCTACATTATCTGACATAAAAGCAAACACACACTCATACAGCATTATGTAGTTGCTAACTCTAGGAATGCATAATCTCAGAGAAAGGGCAGAAAGAAATAAAAATCACAACGCATACCAGTTCTCAAGTCTGTATCTGACAGTGATTACAAAAACCTAAAACCTTTTGAGTAGAGTTATCACATGTTATTAAATAAGCAATGAGGGTTTTTATATAATTTATTATGCAGAAAAGAAGTCAGTCCTAGGGTTAATTATCTGTTGCCTACATGGGAAAGTTAGCTGTAAATACCTGGAGAAAGAGATCTGGCATTTTTGAGAGATGCAAAAAGAAAATAGTTTGGGAAATAGCTGAAATGGAATGAGGACGGATGCACTTGAAAGCAACTGAAACAAAAGCAGAGGCTGCTGTAGGCTTTGCGACGAGAATATGAAGGGTTGATTATGATGTGATTACTTCTGCAGGCTACGTGAGATACTTCATTGGTTGGTTAATAGGGCATACAAGGCATTTAGAGTGAAGATAATGGAAAAGATAATGTACAAATGGTGCCAATTGTTGGAAATAGAGACTGATAACGAATACATGGGTCAATATAGTTACTTATGCTACACAGCCAGAGGTCTGAATGGAGAGATGATAAAATCAGCAAGCAAAGGAGATTAGTATTGCTGGAACTGAATTCATCTTCACGTCTTGGTGAGTACCTTCACAAGGTGGATCCTGTTTTTTCACAAAATGTCAACAAGATGACACTGATACATATACTATATTTTATATTGCATGTATCATGATGAGACATAGGTTAAAAAAAACTGAATGCACAACCCAGGATAAAAGTGTCTGATCCTGGTATGCACACTCGTGCCAGGACTAAAAAAAAAATCATAGTGCAGACTCCTAAAGACAAAAAAAGTCCTATAATGGCATTAAGCCAGGTTCACAGGGAGGATTTTCTCCCTGCTATAAAAGAAAGTAATGTCTGCAAAAAACACAAAATCTGACAGACCAAAAATGGTGATACAGTAGATTACTGAGGATAAAGAAGAAATTGTGTACTGTTTCTGTTATGCAAGAAGCCACGAATTTCTAGATAGAAAATATTCAAAAAGATTATAAGAAAAATTAGAAGAAAGAAACATATTTGCATAAGAAAAACCTTCAAATGCATCAACTGCAAATTTGCGTTCATTAATACAACAGAGCCACAAAAAAAAAAAAAAAACATTACATGATTAAATAAACTTTGGGCCACTTGGAAAAAGAAGTGACAGAGGAAGTATAAAAAAATAAAGAGCAAAACCTGGTGATTTTTGACAGATATAATAAAGAAACATGGGCATGGGAAAGAAAAAAAGATCTGATATGTTGGCTATTTATGTGAAGGAAAAAGCAAAATATATCAATACAAAAAACGAGTTTCAAAGATATTTTGAAGAGAAATACAAGCAAAGGCACCCAGATATGGAACATTTCACAATACAAAAAAAATTGATCACGAAAGGGGGATGAAGTAAAAGTGGAAGTTAAACAAACAGAAGCAGAATGTATGAAATACCTGTGCAGTGAAGGATTTAGTATAGAATGTCTAAAACAGGTTATGTCACAGCATGATAGAACAATGAATCACAACATTTAGGAGAAACAGGTAGAGCAGAAGATATCTGAAGAATAAATATGGACATGGGAAAGAAAAACAAACTTAATATGATGCAATATTTATGCAAAGGAGAAGGCAAAACTAATTAATACAAAAAGTAGCACCAAAAGTATCTGAAGAGAAGTACAGGCAAAAGCATCCTATTATGTAAAATTTTGCAATGCAAAAAGTAAGAAAGCCAAGGGGGAATTAGAAAATAGGATTAGTAATGGAGAAATTAAAGAAAGAGAAACTGACGTTGTGGATTGCCTGCAGATTTAGTGTAGAAAATCTAGCTTACAGCATGATGGAATAATGAGTCCCCAAATTAATGAGAAACAGGTACAACAGAAAGCACCCGATCACTTGTCACATGAAGGTGCTCTGGAGCCTTCACTAGGAAAGCTAAAAGTTTAGCAGGAGATGCACATCAAGGGAAGGAGCAGGAAACAGTGGCAACTCTGATGCAGATAATGTTTTGGAGTGATAGGCCAGTGAGTTCCCATATGAAAGTTCAACGGATAACACAGGATGAAACTGAAGAGAATATGACACAGGAACATGTTCTGGAACTTTCTGTACAATGTTCGAAGGAAACAGAAAGCAAAGAATGTGCCCTCAGTTTAGAAGAAAATGACCTAAGGGAAGAGTTGCATGATTTAATACCAATGGATAGACATATTAAGATTGATGAAAGAAACAGATTATAGAAAGTAAATAAGACCCACAAGATTAGAAGTCTGATAAAACAGATAAACACAGTAATCAAAACTATTAACAGGAAATCATATGATATAAGGGAAGTAAATAGGATATATTACTGTGCCATTAAATTAATAACAGATAAAGTCTTACCACAAAAATGCAGAGCAGTAAGGGAAAGGAAGGGAAGAAATCAAATGCCAACATGGAAGCATTGAATAGAATAAACTATGAAGAAATTAAGACAAGAAGTGTCACTGTTAGAAGAGTATAGAAGGAGGGAGCAAATAAAAAAAAAATACTTAGAAAGATAAACATGATAACAGCTCACCCAGTATCAGAACAGACCAGGATGTATCATGCAATATTGCAAATAATAAACTAAAGATATCAGCACAGGCAATACAATTTAGAAGATATGCAGATATACATAAAGGAAAAGTACAAAACAAGCAATTCATTGATGACCTCAAAACATTTCATAAAGAATTGGGAAACAAAGCAAAATGAATAGAACCCTCCCCCCCAAAAAAAAAGAAATATACACATTTTGGAGAAATATCTATGAAGACAAGTGGAACATAACAAAGATGCTGAATGGAGAGAAAAAGTAAAAGAAACATTAGGAAGTTCAAATGTGCATGATATGAAATGGAATGAAGTAATGACCAGAGAAATTGAAATAAAATTAAGAAAAGCTCCTAAAATGAACACCACAGGTCCGGAAGCACTACCTAACTTCTGGCTAAATTTATTAACATTGTTACATGAAGATTTAGTCCTGAGTAAGAACTACTCATATGCGCACCCTAAACAGACACCAACTTGATTAACAACAGGAAAAATGATACCCCTTAAGAGTGAATCTACAAGCCATCCTAAAAACTATAGTCCTATAGCTTGCTTTTGATAACGTACAAACTATATACTGGAACTGATGCTGATAGTTTATTGTCATTTAGAAGAAAACTCAAGAATGACAATAAAACAAAAGGGTAACAAAAGAAAGTCATATGGAATGAAGTATCATTTATTACTAAATAAAGTCATAATGCAGAATTGTAAAAGGGGAAGATCTATGTATGGCATGGATTGATTACAAAAAAGCATTTGACAGCATCCCACATGGATATAGGAGTGCTTACAGCTATATAAGCTACACTTACATTACAATGACTATGAAACAGTGGCAAATTACTTTGCAATTAAGCCATGACAAAGGTCAAGTTATTATCGCAGTCATAAAAATTCAAAAGGTGATATTCCAGGATTATTTTTTTCTCACTGCTGCTGTTTTGTCTTGCGTTTAACCCATTAAGCTGCCTACTTAACAGATTAGGTCTTGGCTATAATTTGCACCCAGAAAACATTAAAGTGTAAACACTTCTCATCTTCTTTTTGTGGATGACTTAAAACTTTATATTTCTTGGAAGGACAGCTGCAAGTGGTTCATACTTTCTCAGATGATATAAGAATGTAATTTGGTCTTGATAAATGTGCAAATGTAACATTTAAAGCAGGAAACCTAAAGCCCCAAGAAAACATCAGTCTGGGACAGGAATGTTTTATAAACAAAAGTAAGGAGAATGGAATGCATAAATATTTGGGAATTGATGAAGGATTGGCAACATAACATGTACAAATGCAAATAAAACTCAATAAGGTATATTTCAGAAGACTAAACTTAGTAATGAAAACAGCACTGATGTCTAGGAACAAAGTCCCAGCTATAAACCAATTTACTCTTCGTGTATTTATTTATAGTTTTGGTGTGATTGACTGGCCCCAAAAGATAGTGGATCAGTTGGATAGAAAAACAAGAAAAATGCTTCATGCTTATCAAATGATATATAAAAATTAGTGTACACCAAATGTATATATCCTTCATTGAGAAGGCGGTGTGGGCTTCTTTAAAATTGATTACATTTATAAATCTGCATTCATGGGATTGTATGCATGTCTGCACATCTCATCAGATCCAAACATATTGAAAGTTTTAAAACATGATGAGAAGAAGTCTAAGATGACTTCCCAGCCTAAATTAGCAGAAGCATATCAATGTCAAGCGGGAGTGGAAATCAAACCAGAAGTGGCAGAAAATCAGGCAGTAACTGAATGTACCAAAAAAAAAAAAAAAAAAAAAAATATATAGATATATATATATATATATATATATATATATATATACATATGTATAAAGAGAAGGAGCAGATGAGAAGGCAAGACTGTGGAAAAGGCATAAATATTGGGGTAAATACAGTGCAACAACATCATGTTGATCAGGATTTGGCACAGAAATGGTTAAGGAGAGGTGAATTTAAACCAAAAGATGAAAGGTTAATATTAGTGGCCCAGGATAGTGGGCTGGTTGTTACAAAGTCCATTGAACATATGGGAAAAATAGACAAATACAAGTTCTGTAAAACAGACCTGGAAACAGTCACATGTCCTGTTGCTGGGTGAAATATACTAATGGCAGAGGGCCTGTATACTGAAAGGCATAATAATTTGGCAAGACTGTTGCCTTGGGGATTGTGCCAACATTACAATTTGAGGTAGGTGAAAAGCATTGGAAGCAGGAACCACAAGGCATTATAGAGAATGATGAAGTTTATATCACATGGGATCACCCATTACCAACAGTTGAAAAAATAGATGTAAGAAAACATGATAGAGTAGTCTATGGAAAGAAGACAAAAGTAACATTAACCACCAAAAATGCTACACCCAGTCTTTAATGTGTCTTACATATACAGAGACACAAAGTCATAAAATATCAACATTTGCAGGCAAATTTAGATCAACCTGGAAGAAAGATACATATAAATTTCCTAAATAGTAGGAACAACGGGTCTTATAAAAATAATTTACGGTTGTATTTAGATATGCTACAAATACATTTAACTCTACATGAATTACAGTCAGTTCTGGGCACATTCTGAGTATTGCAAAATCACTTTAGGCTAACATCAAAGACTGAAATAATACTAATTTCATGAACTTTAATCATTCCCTGACTTAGGAATGGGTCCTTTCCCATTATTGCATTAGAAACCCAAAAGACTTGGAGTAATTAAAATGGAATAAACCATATTACTTTAAAATATTTGAACAGAGATAGCTCCAGAAATATTGCTATATTCCCAAACGGTTGTGGAAGATATTTCTAAATGTAAGTACCCAATGCCTGAGGAATGCACAATGTATTTCTAATGAAATTCTTGTATTATAGAGAATGAAAGTTCTTCACCTATTAAAAGTGAGTCTGCATAATTTTTGTGCTGACCTTTTTTTTTGAATATGTGCAAGGTGTACTAAGAATATGGGAACATAGTTTTTTGGGAAGTTTTAATGTTTAGTTGCATTCAGTGATGATCTGGTATACCTGATATCAAGTTTTTCATGAGGATATGAAGATTACAAAAGAAAATATTTGTACCTCACTGCCTGCAGACAATCAGTCCCACTCTTGAAATACACTGGACCTTTCTTTCTGTACAGGATAAAAGCTATTCCCATCCAATTTGTTCCATATGACATGACAGTCAGTTGTAGGAGCTGGCATACTGCAGTAATCACAGATGTTCTACTTTAAAACTGTGTCAATATAGGGACTTCCTCCTACACTGTCATCTTTCTTCATTGCCTAGTAAATTAATCAGCCGGTAGGCAACCATTTGTTCTCCTCAGAATAGATGAGACAGTACTAGCTCCATAACACCCTCAATTATCCTGGTTCTTCCTGTGCCTAAGCCACTGTTTGAACTATAGTTGTCAGGGTCACAGTCAAGGCTTTACCCTTCTATACCAAATAACCAGGCTACCAAAGAATGTATGTGAATAGGATAGATGAAGATATTTAGGGTAATAACCTATACATGGTAATTTCTTTTTTAACACTAGTAGTGTCTGAAAAGCCATAATTCAGAGATGAAAATTTAAGATCGCTTTAGCAGTCAACCAGACCATATTGCTAACAGATGAAATATAAGTTAGAGAAAGTGAGACAAAATCATACAACTAAATTGTTGTTTTGGAAATGTTATAGAAAAAAACTGAAACTGATGTAAGTTATTCGAAGTAAGATGGTAGGATTTATGAAACTCCTTTCAGTATTACATATATTTTCATCTTAAACAAGTTTTTACTTGTAAATATCAGTAAATATCAGTAAAATCATTGCTGCTGTAAGATTAGAAGAGATTATCAGAATGAGAAGTATTAAAAATAAACAAGAATTTCAGACTTCTGGAAGTTTAGTTAGAATAACATTCATTTGTTTAATATTTAGTTATGAACTATGTAAGTTATCTAAAGATGCCAAAAGTTAGTGCCTAAAAGAAATATGTCATTTCAATAATTATGAAAATCTGGATTATGAAGACAATATTTGTAAATATAATTCCATTTTTAGGAGTGTTTAACTACAGAAGACCATGATCAGGACTCTGATTAAAATCAGCTTGTTATGTGTGTGAGACACAAATTTCATGAATTTAACCTTGTGAGTGAAGCTTGGAAGATGAATCTTGACACCCATGTTGAGAACACATAGTAGGATAACAAGTTGGGTTATGACTGAAGACTCCCAGTCACAGAGCATGGACCTTTACCTGCTCCAATGTGCTAAAAAAGTTGAAGAAATAAGTGTAGCAGCACTAAGTGTTTTACAGCTTTGAAAGCTGTAACAAACTTACTGTGGCCACACAGACAATGGACATCACAGAGGAGCAGTGGGAAGTATAACCAATGTTAAAACATTTAAGGACTTCTTTTAACCCTCAGGGGAAAAAGTTTTTATATATCTAAATAAGGTTTTTAATAGGTTATAAAACTGGGTGCACCTACAATTGCTGTTTTGTGGTGGCCACTAACCGCTAATAATGCTTTAGTGTGAGACAAGAGTTTATCAACATTTGTAGGTACTTAGGGCATATTGTTACTCTTTCCACAGAAAAATATACATAACAAACCCGCAGAGTCTGGGTAAGCTTTATATCATATAAACAATATTAAATTGTTCATCGTTTGATACAGAAAGACTGTTCATTTTGTAATTAGTTTTGCTGAGAATGATACCTCTTTGAAATTTTTCTTAAATCTAAGAAAGATTGAAATGACATCATGAAAGAATGAATGCATTATGCCTCACTACCTATACCAGTGTATAGCATACTACTTTCCATGCTAAATGCAGCAACAGGTGTGTCTTATATCCTAGCAAGAGAGGTATGCCTCACTGTTGGAACATCCTACATTTAAAATGAATGCCCAATATGATTTATTAGTGAAATTGCAATGTATGTAAATAGCTTTCTTCTAAGGAAGTATGGTGCTTTTTATTTAGAATGCTTTATTGGTGTATGGAAATCAGAGAGCCAGTCAATCTATCAATAGTCATTTCTTCAGCTGCTGACAGATTATAGGAAAGGTGCTGAAATAATATTCTGTGACAGTGGAATTTTCACTTTGTCCACTGTTGTGTGACCTTGGAATAGATATATATAAATTCAGTGAGTTGTGTGGTGTCCTCTCATATATTGAGTATGAGGGGGCTTGACCCCCTGCAACAATTAATTATCTCCAAGGTTCATTGAAAGCTGTTTCAGCACTTTTTTTGTGATCTGCGGGCATTCTATAGATTTGTCAATTGAATGACATGCTTTTGTAAATCATTACCGATATCTAAATGGACATGATTTTGTGTGTGCAGTCACAAGAAATACATGAGTCACCAATGAAACTAAAACATTAAAAATCGTGTCACGATCATTGTTTTCATTTTCAATCCACTGGCAGGTTGTATGTGAGGAATGTACCCAGAAAGAAAATTAACTAAAAATCACAGTAGCATAAGAAGTATAGCAATACACTTTAACAAAATCTTTAGTGCTTTTTCGATGTAAGATGGGCATTTAACAAGTTTGTCTTTGCACTAGTTTTGGAGTATAATTATGACACTCCATGCACCACATTTTTGTTGAATTTGTTAACTGCTGATTATTGAATAAATGTTTGGAGCATATTATAATTTAATGCAGTACATGCTTAATGAATTTATTAATTGTTGAATTTTGAACAAATAAAGAAGTGTCAAATGTAGTCATAATTCTGCTATGAAATATAATCATGAGTTTTAACTTAATTATATAAGTAAGGAACACAGACTGATAGCCTGGCTGATGATTAATGAGAAATATATACCTACTCAACTCCTGGACCTGCCCCTGTAAAGATCCTACATGAAGCAATTCCTCCCCCACCTTATTCTCCCTCTCATCCACTGTCTCTATTTTCTTACATCTTATACTCTCCAGCTTGTATGTTTTACTTCTATTTTCAGTAACTACCACCTTTTTTAATCCTAATTCCTGCATTAGATGAATCTCACTTATATCTTATGTCCATTTCTCTGTCCATTCCCTACTGTTCTCCTTACTAGACTCCACTCTATACCTTATAGGATTATAGAAAGTTACTAGGCTATTTACTCTGAGGCCCTTATAAGCCTAGCCAAGAGTTTAGCCTATGTATAGACAAATCAGCACCCGATGCCCCTGTCCAACAGGGACATGGGTGGAATCCCAGGGATGTACTTTTTGTTTCCCATCCAGTTATCCAAGTTGCACTTAAGAAGGGGTAAAGAGGTACTCTGCTTGATCTGGAGATGGAGTCTATTCCACAGATGAGGGAGCCTCTGGGACACAAATATGTCCCGCTAAGAAGTCCTATTGATGTTACAGACCAGGTCAAGGACATGTGTGTGGGTTACTCGAGTGGAGCTTGACTTGCGGATATGCAGCAGTCCTATCAAGGCGGGGTCCGAGATCACCTTGTATGTCAGACAGAGGCCACCTCTGAGGAGTCTGCATGAAACAGAGTAGAGGGATACGGCTTTTAGCCTATTTGTGTATGGAAGATTTCTGAGGGTCTGGATTCTCCTGGTGAGGAACCTCTGTGGTCTTTCTAGCTGCTGCATGTGCTTTGCGAGGTACATGCTGAATGGGGCATTGTACTTAATAATGGGCCTTATAAGGGAAGAATACAGGGATGTTATGACCTCCTTGTCTCTGGATGAGATACCCTTACTTATGAGGTGGGCCATGAAGAAATCTTTCTGCACAATGGAAACAACATGGTGGTCAAAAGTCAGGTTGCTATCAATCTGTGTGCCCAACTCTCTCACAACCGTCTGCATGCTTGTGCATTGTTATTAATGTGATAATTTGTGGGGACATCACTTTCCTCAAAGGGGATGATAATGCATTTTTTTGCATTCAGCTTGAGGCCATGTTTCTGGCACCGGTCATTAGTTTGGTGAGACCCTCATGGAAGATGCCCACATCACTAGGGGAATTGATGACAGTGCCCAGCTTGCAGTCATCTGCTAGCTTGGTCAGCCATAGCCCATTGGTTTTGGCCTGCACCTCAGAAAAGTATATCTCAAATAACAGAGGCCCTAAGACTGAGATCTGGGGTTTGCACTCAATATGGGTCTACTGCTTGAGGTGGCCTTCCCTAATTTGAGCAGATGGGTTCTAACAGTGAGCCAGTTAGCTACCCATCTGGTAACATATGGATTGATGCCTAGTTGAGAGAGTTTATCTATTATGCCTGAGTGGGGAATAGTGTCAAATGTTTTGGCCAGGTTAAGGTAGGTGGTGTGCTCTGTCTTCCACTCATCTGTGGCTTTGGTGACTGCCTCAAAAAAGTCAAACAAATTTAACTGACATGACCACCCCTTGATGAAGCCAAACAGTGTAGGATTGGGTGTTTGGAGGTTGACAATGTCTTTGTTAATCAGGTCCATGATAATCCGTTCCATGGCCTTGCAGATCAGGCTGGTTAGGCTGATGGGTCTATAATTTCCTGGATTGGTGGGCACTCCACCTTTGTGTAAAGGGATGACAGTGGCTGTCCTCCACTCAGCTAGGACAAAGCCAGTACTCAGGCTTTGGTTGAATAGAGCACTTAATGGTTCTGGAAGTTTCTGCCTGAGTTCATGTAGGATGCAGCCTGGGATGTTATTGGGTCCCATGGAAGATGCATTTTTTTGTCTTTGAGAGGGGGCAGGTACTGGGAATGTCCTGATTTGCTGATGGGGGGACAGAGGGTTGAAATGTTCACTGAATCTGTCAGCCATCCAGTTTGCTATATCTATGGCATTTGTATATGTGGTGTCCTTGGCCACCAATTCTGAATAGATCTGGGTGCTCCCTTTAAAATTACAGACATATGTGAAGATAGCCTTATGATTATCTGTAGTAGATGTGGCCAATTTGGACACAAAATTTGCTTTGGAGGATTCACTAGTGCTCTTATTTGCTTGTTTAGTTCAAGGAGATATTGCTTCCATTTGGGCACATGCACCTTCTTGGTCCTGGACAGCAATTGTTTTCTTTTGCTATAGAGTTTATTCATTACAGATGTCCACCTGACAGGTTTACTCTTCCTTGTGGAGGATGATTTAGTCCTGACAGGTATTCCTGATTCCATGCTTCTATATAAATGTCCGTACAGTAATTTGGCATAGTTTTGGATACTGGTGCCAGTTCTTAGAGAGGGGCAGAGGGCTGGGGAGCTGTTTATACCATCCTGCAGGAGTCTGTAATCAGCCTTGGAGATTTTTTTTGTTTGACTCTAGCTAGAGGGGGATTGGAGGAGATGGTGACTTTGAACGTGACCGCTTTATGGTTGGATCTTACAAGGGAGGATGATACTGCAGAGATGCTGCAGTGATTACTCATGTTGGTTAATACCAAGTCCATGTTATTATCACCTCTTGTGGGAGTATCGACTAGCTGTTCCAAAGCATTTGCATTGACAAAATCGAAGAGTCGCTGGGCATTTGTGTTTTGACATGAGTAGGTCTTCCAGTCTATGTTTGGGTAGTTAAAGTCACCCAGGATCAGGGTAAAGGGCTGAATTTTGATAAATTTGAAGAGGTCTTGATAGGTAGTTTGGGAATCTTGAGTCAGATTTGGGAGCCGGTAGCTAACTATGATTTGTATAGGGGTCTTGTCAATGGTTAACTGCACTTGGAATGTCTCCCGTGCATCATACTGTTTGACCAGCCTGGAGGTGTGTATGTCTTTAATATATATTGAAACTTCACCTCCTTTGGCTTTACTACCCAAGGTTTGGGGTCTGAATGTATGATGGGATGAGTAACTAGGTATGGCTGGGGTGGTCTCCACAGCTTCGAACTTGGTTTCTGTGACTGCACAGATGTTAACATTTTCAGGGTTAAGAATGCTTGCAATGAGTGCAGTTTCATGTTTAGACTCCTAGCATTCTGCAGCGTGACCTTTAATTTGGGTTTTGTTGACATTTTTATGTTGGCAGTTTTAACCTCATTACTTTTTCTAAAAAAGTCAGTATGAGGGAGGCAAGACCCTTTGCAAGAAGCCTGAAGCCCAAGTGAGACAGATGCAGGCCATCTCTGGAAAAACATCATGGTCTGTCAATCATATCTTCCCAGGCTGTCACGCACTGTAGCCTCCTGGAATGACACCAGAAACTAAACCAATTGTCAAAGTCAATCATTTTCTGTTTGTATTGAGGCATCATTCTGGGTGGCAGTAGAATGCTTCTTAAGGCTTGGAACATACCTGCCTGGGACACATATTCAGCAATTTTAATTATGTCTCTCATCATATAGTCCAGGGAGGTACGTCTCAAGTCATTCACACCAACATGGAGTATGATAGAGTCATAACAGTACCTGTTGTTGAGAAACTTGAGTGTGTGTGTCATATGGTGGATTCTGGCCCCTGACAAACAACTAACTGTGACTTTCTCCTTATCCAGCCTGGTGAGAGGCACATCTGTGTGTATCACAATGGAGTCTCCTATGACTAACATGTTGAGTTTATGGTTAAGCCTTAGTGGTTGTGAGACACAGGTGTGTGAACTATGTGTGGTAACACAATTTAAGCAGGCTATAAACAAGCAGTAACAAATGTAACAGAAAAGATGCACTCTTAGTGTTATTATTGTATCCACAAGAATACACCATGCTGTACCCCTTACGTGTAGGATTCCTGATATGTAACTGTACTTCTCATTAATTACTTTGCAACATTCCTTCTTTGTTTGTACCACCTGTAAGCTTCATCACTAGTTTGTATTATTTGTAAAAGTTTCATCTCTAGTTTGTATTAGCTGTAATGTTTCCTCTACTACTTTGTAATTGTTTGTTTGAATCTTTTACTCTTGTATAATTATCATGTTTAACCTATTGTAACTTTGATTGTTTGGAGCTTTTCTCCCCAGGACTCCATTGAAAATGGGTTCTTTTTGGCCCAATGGACTATCCTGGTAAACCAACTGCAAATAAATAAATAAATAAACAAGCCATAGCAAATAGCAGATAAAGCAAGATGAAGTACTAGAACAAGAGCAGGAAACACAAATACAGTAAAAGAAGCTGAATAAACCCCAGGATTCAGTAAACTTCCATGCAGGAATAGTCTATTCCTGCACGGAAGGGACTGCACGGGAGCAGCACGGCAGTGCACCATTCATATGATGCATGCCGTGCTGCAATACGTGCACAGAAATGTGTACGAGTGCAGGGGGCGTGTCTGAGAGCAGTGCTCTCACAAGATACACGCCACCTGCACACCAGAATTACTGTACAAAAATGTAAAAAGAGCGAGATCACTCTTTACACAGACTGTAAACCCCCAGCAGGAGAGATCCCCAGAGAATGTTCAGATTCCTGCTGTATAGTGTACGGCTGTGAAATAAATAAGTGGCCACTGCCAAAGTAGTGGCATATCATTAAAGAATAAAGTTAGAAAATAATGACTAAGTTTTACACATCATACCTTTTAGAAAATGCATATAAATGCAAAACCTGTTATTCTAACAACTAAGTTTGTAAGAGCAATATTTAAAAAGTGTCTGAAATTATTATTTTTTTTTTAACAATAGCAGGAAAGTTTAAGCGTAGCTGCGCAGGTGTGCCTGTTGCTTAGCTATGCTTAGGCCAGCTTAAATAGCCCAAGAAGTTAAATAACAATAGACAGCCACTGTAAGCACTAGTGTAATAGCATAGTTGTTGGAGCGTATGCTTCACTTGTAGTCAGGCAGGGTTCTTGCCCCACTGCAGCCAGTTCTATTTTGTATATGAAATCACCACAAATGTAATATTGTAGTATATTTATGTAGTAAGTAACTTATATTTCCCAACCAGAGCAGTGTATTACAGCCAGATGTGAGGTGTCGGTGTACTGAAGTTGTGAAACCCCCACATAAACACAAGTGTCCCATACATGCAGTCACACAACATGTAATATGTCAAAAAAGCACATAGGGGAATGTTATGGAAGGTCAACATACATATCGTAAGCTATACTAAATGATGAATGAAACCTACCATCATGACAGTCCAAAAAATGAAAGGTAAATAATGCTACATTATGCTCAGCTAAGCTGAGGCACTGTAAGCATTGCTGAAATATAAATGCTAAGCAGGAAGTGCTGTAGCTAAGTAGATATGCTCACCAGTAAGCTGTGCTCAACACCTCCCCTTTAAGCACTGCCAACCTTAGTTAAGCAGGTTTGCCCGTAGCTTAGCTTAGCTCAGCATATTCAAAACCATCCAATCACGGCAAAGGATGGGAAATTGGCCATATTTAAACCCCATAGGCAGGAATACAGCTCATAACTGGTTGCAGATCCCCACTATAGACAGTATGGCAGGTGTTGGAGAGGGCATGCGCTTTTGGGCGCAGCGCTGGGGCATACAAGAGTCCAAGGTCATGGTAGGACTACTGGTAAAAAAAAAACATGATGTGAGACTGCTGCAGGACCAGTACCAGGGCTTCAAATACATAAAGTGGAAGTCTGGGACTGTCTCGCCCATGATCTCACCGATGCCACTGGTATCCCTCGGATTGGTGAGCAGGTCCGGCACCACTATGCTGACTTGAAGCGGAGGAAGAGGGAGTTCTTGGATGAGAGGGTCCCAAGAAGCAAGACACAGGGGGGATGTGCCAACAGTGTGTAAGTATTCATAGCATAACTGTTTACCAAAGTCCAGCCTGTGCATGTGATGGATAGGTATGCCTAAATGTTTCTCTATTTCCATTACAACTGCAGCTTAGCGGGCTGTGAATCAGGAAGCCCATGCCAGTAGGTTGCAAAGGCTGCGAGGATGGTGAGTAACAATCCTGCTTGTAGTAGTCATACCAAATAAATATAAATGAGTAGAATGTCACTTGGCAGTATAAAAAATGTGCATGATTTGTACTGAATAAACCAGACAATATGACAGTAATAGTCCCATATAGGTCATATTTAAATAAAACTGTAACTGCCTGGCAATAAAGTTCAAAATCCTGGATAGATTGTGTTTACACTGGTATTGTATGGCTTGACATGTTGCATTCACCACGATTTGATATCCAAATAGTAATGTGTCAACCACTGTTACACACACTGTGCTACATAAAAAATATGTCTAGGAATGTCTGTATAAGAATGTTGTAATTACACCGTCAGATTGTACAATCAAGAGAGGCTTAGATAGGCAACACTGAAAGAAGAAACATCAGTTTCTCAATAACTCACTCTGATGAAGCAGAAATTGTTGTATTTTTAGAAGACACCAACTTTGGGTGAAACTGCCTCAGGGGATGAGGCTCATCCCCCTCCCCGGGACCGGGCGTGGACAGGATAATGTCACCTGAAGCCAGGTCCTGGGATTGGTGCATAGCGAGCTCTGAAAGGAGTTTGGAGATCTGTGTTTCTGTGGAATAAAGTGAACTGAAGTGTGCTGAGCCATCTGTGTTTTTTTTTCACAATTTCCTAAGCTTGCCCTGCTCAGGGCTTTATTGTTTTGCCTGAAAAGCTGCTTCATTTTGTGGATTACGAGTTTGGAGATCTGCTACACCAGCTTGAGGGCCGCGTGGTGCAATTAGTGGCTTAGCCTGCCCCTCCTGCTAAGCCCCCAGAACAGCCACCTTCGGGGCCATGAAGATGTCGTGTTGACTGCCCATGGGTGGGGACCTCAGTCCCACTGTTTCCATTTGGGGGCTCATGGGCTTCTGATTTCCAAAAACCCCTCCCTGTCCAAGGTGTTTACCCCCAACATGTGTCATATACCACCCCTGTATGCTGTCTTGTCTGTCTTGTCTGTCTTCCTACCCAACTTACCTCCCAAAATATACCTACTATCCTTCCCCAACATCCCACTCTCACCTTAAAAAAAAGGCAATCTGTTCCCAAAAAATAAAATCCTCACCCCATACGTACCTGTCCATTTCGCGAACGTGTCTACGGGATACATGTAATCTGGTCTAATTGGCTTCACAACAAATTATCGTTGTCCTTACCCCTCTCTCAGGGGTTTGAGTGTCCAAATTTACCTCAAAATTCTGTATATATGCACATCTGTTGCTGTAGAAGAAATGGATAGCTATGGACCTTCACTACACCCATCTTCAAATCCCTAGCTATCTGTCATATTGTTTTACCCTCTTCATGCCCCCTATTTCACCACTTTCCTATCACCCCTTTTTTCTTTTCATTTTAAGAAAATAGCATGGGGGAAAGCGGGAGTAAGCAGTAGTAAGTTGGACTAAGTCTGTTTGCGCAGTGCTAAGCGATGCCTACACAGATTAAGCACTTTTAAAGGCTATCTGTAAGCATATTTAACTGGAAGTTAGCATTGCTCACTGCCACGCAAACCCAGTTACAACTGCTTAAAAGTGCCTTAATCACTCTATATCCAACAGCCCTTGTTCTGCCTAGCAACAAAATAATCAGCACTTGCATGCAAGACCCTGCAAACCATACCCACAGAAATGTACCACTAAGACATGTGAGCTGTAAAGTTTTGGGGTGATTTCTCCAACATATCATGCAGAACAGTCAATATACCTTAGGAAATGTACAATGTGGAACATTCAAATTTTATATATATATATATATATATATATATATATATATATATATATATATATATATATATTGTAAACACACATAAATATATATATATATATATATATAGAGAGAGAGAGTATATATAGAGAGTGCACAGGATATCAAACAGGCATCATTCCTAGAGCTGCCACCTTCTCAAATGGCCAGAGTCTCTGATTCTTTCCAAGAAATGAGAATAATTGCATTAGAACATATACCCACACTCAATGCAAAGGACATAGCACCACACCTTTTGCATAAATATAAATGTTTATTTCTGTACAATTTACGTTGTGTGTGACATTTCTTATAACACGCAGGTGTTTGAAACACAAAATAACTGATCAGTACAACTATCAAAGTAAATATATGATGCAGTAATCAACAAAATATAAGATACTCTGCTGTCTTGGCCAAAGCCTTTAAGTAGTACAACAGTAAAAACTCACACATGCCTTGAAGACAAGAATCAATCAATACTTAAGTACAGATTTAGTTCAACAGCCTCCAATTATACTCTGTAGTTAACTCCCTAGGGGTAAAAGTAGCAAGTGCTACAATGTAAATGGATCCTTTACATAACAATGCTTAATTTCAAACTGTACTATCACACTGACAAACAGAACTGTGTGTAAAACAGTAAGCTCTAACTCACCACTGTCCCCATGGTGAAATGTATGAAAATGTACAGCCATATATCTTTATGTTTCTGAATAGTAATATCCCACACATGTTCTAACAGCCTAGGTTGAAGACATTTAATACCCCTTCCCCATAAAATATCTTTCAAGGGCATATATCAGTGTTGTCTATACACTGACCTCTTGACTATACAAGGTCACACATGTTGTCCAGCTGTAGCCCTCATATATATGACCTTTACTCCACATGTGTGGGACTTCATACCATAACTGGATTGATAGCAGAAATGTCAGCAATAAATAATGATAGACCATGTACCTATCAACCCCTTACTGAAGGACATCTGGAGAAAGCCTGGTATATAAGTGGAGGACAGAGGCCAAAACACAGGGCAACAGTTGAAATATTGCTGTAATACACTGTGAAAGTTGCTGGTGTTACAGGATTAATTGCAACATACCCTTTCAGAGGAATATGATGTCATAAACACAGATGGATCTTGCCATGTACTGATAGCAAGCAACAGATACAATGCCACTGATTTGTTAAGCACAACACCTGTGTGGGGAACAGACAAAACATAACAGCCAAACCTCTGTCTATTATATGGATAGCCCCACAGTTGAGAGCTATGCAGTCAGACTACATTCCATGCAAAACTAGCATGTACACACAAACCCTATAAAACAAGCAGTATTCAAAACATATAACAGCAATACTCACACTATGTCCCTAGGTCTGGAACCTTATAAAAACATCTAGTTGGCCTGTGTCCACAAGTCTTGTTGTAAGAGGTATTCCTACCTGCTGTCTGTAACACTGCTGCCCCCACACATGAAGGATGTCTTCCATACAGACAAGGTAAAGGGACAATGCCCACATGATGCAGTCATTTATAATAATGGGTTGCTATGACATTAGCTATTGGAAGAACTACACAGCTGTGGAGAATACCAATTGGTGCAGACACCATCACCTGATCAGGAGCATCACCTACAAAAGCCATGCTGCAACCTATTCAAAGCAGCTCGATCCCTGTAGTGGATATAGATAGAGAGAGAGAGAGAGAGAGAGAGAGAGAAAGAAAGAAAAAAGAAACAGACATAATACTAAAAAAGAAAAAAAACAAACAAAAAAGGAACACATCAACAGGAACACAGAAGAGAGCATAATAATACAACAGGTATGTGAAACATGTAAGCATGTAATTGAATGTAGTACTCACTCTGTAATAATGGGAGAGATGAATTTGTCCTTACCAAATGGCGAACTGCTATAATCACCCATCTTCACAAAGAAGGAGTGATTACAGACCCTGGGAACTATCGCCCCATTAGCCTGACAAGTCTGATATGCAAAGCTATGGAGCACATAATCATGGACCCAATAAACAAGGATGTACGGAATCTCCAAACTCTGGACCCCACACAGTTTGGTTTTGTGAAGGGTAGATCATGCCTGCTCAGCTTGGATGACTTATCTGAGTCAGTCACCAGAGCTGTGGATGAAGGCAAGGTGGTTCATACAGACTACCTTGATCTGGCCAAGACCTTTGGTACCATTCCCCACTCAGGAATCATAGAAAAACTCATTAAGCTAGGCATCAACCCCTATATCACTAGGTGGGTTGCAAACTGGCTCAGAGATGGAACCCACAGTGTGAAAGTAGCTGACTCCAAGTCAGACTGCCAAAAAGCCACTAGTGGAGTCCCACAGGGATCAGTCCTGGGTCCTCTCCTGTTTGGTCTCTACTTCTCAGAAGTCCAGTCCAACATGAAGGGACTCTGGCTGACAAAGTTCACAGACAATTCCAAGTTGGGAGACATTATTAACTCCCCAAGTGATGTTGACATCCTACAGAAAGGCTTCACTGAGTCCGACTGGTGTCAGAACCATGGCTTTAAGATCAATGCCAAAAAATGTGTTGTCATCCCCTATGGGAAAAACCCAGTTCCCATGAATTACCACATCAATGGTAGTCCACTGAACACAGAAGGCATTATAAGAGATCCGGGAACACAGGTTGGCAGCAACCACTCTTTTGACCACTGCACTGCCACTGGGGTCAGAAAGCCCTTCTATGTGGCACATCTCATTACTAAGGATTTTTCATCCAGGAAGAAAAAAGTAATTGTCTCCCTCTACTCTTCCATCATTAGACCAGTTGAGTACAATGCCCCATTTGGCATGTACCTCACTAGACCCGTGCAACAACTGGAGAGGCTGCAAAAGTACCTCACAAAGAGGATCCTAGGCCTTAAATGCTTGTCCTATATAGACAGACTCAAAAAACTCCAGCTATACTCTGTCTCATATCGCCTACTTAGAGATGATCTCTGCTTGACTTACAAAGCCATGTCTGACCCAGCTCTGTTAGAAATGCTACCTCTAAGGAAATCCCAACCCCTCCGCACCTTACACTCCAGAGACCTCAACCTCATTACCACAATCAACAGAACATGCTGGAGGGACAGGTTCATAACCCAGAGACTGACTATGCTATGGAATAGCCTTCCCTTACATGTCAAACAGAGCACTTCACTGGTTCTCTTCAAGAGAAATCTTGATGAGTGGATGGGAAATAGAAAACTCACCCCTGGGATCACTCCAGTGGCTCTACTCA
The DNA here is from genome assembly GCF_019279795.1 of Protopterus annectens. Classification (NCBI taxonomy): domain Eukaryota; kingdom Metazoa; phylum Chordata; order Ceratodontiformes; family Protopteridae; genus Protopterus; species Protopterus annectens. The sequence goes on along the minus strand of NC_056725.1, from coordinate 983,467,887 downwards.
ACAGAGACACTGGAAACTAAGGTCGGGAGGCAGGGTAATTATATGGTCTAGGCTTGTAAAGGCTCCAGGGCCATTAGCCTAGTGCACTCCTATGAACCTATGAACCTATGTGCCATCAAGACTTGCTATAATGATGTCCTGCTGAACAACTGCTATGGACATAGCATCTGGCTCTGTCTGCAGTGGGCCATACTTGTCAACTGTGCAGATCTTCATGGAATGTCAAGATTTACCCATCATAGTGTTTTGTCTGTTCCTCCTAACATCTATACCAGTCTGATAAATAGCTGGAGATGGAAGTCATTAACTAATGATAAACACCTGAGATCCAGTCCCTACCACCATCAGAACATTCATGGTAATGCAAAATGTATTATGCTACAAACTTCATAGGTTTGTATCAGGCATATTTAAGATCTGTCCCTATGTATCCCCATTAATGTTAGGCTTTGTCCACATGTGATGCTCCAAGAGGAGGATAGTTTGGGTCACAGCTGAGGAGCCTGACTCACCCTGGGAAAGGACAGCTCACATATGGCAACCACTAAAGTGTCTGTCAAATAGTCACGACTATGCCACTGCTAGGGCAGTTATTGGGATGTTGCCCATATCCATATGCTACCTGTGAATATGAGGATTATACATGTCTGTATTGTAAATCGGAAATACCTATATAGGGCATGTGCATAGTAAAGTACTGTTGCAGATGTGTGTGTTAAACTGCATGTGATATAGTGATTTAATAACATTCAACTGTACAGTGTTCTGCTGGACAATATTCACAGTTGTGACTGATATCTGTAGTCACATACACATATACTCATGTTATGTCAGCTATATTATTACTTTATCAATATTGATTTCCCTGTTGTCACCCATTGATGTGAACCATTACCCAGAAGTCCTGGTATAAGAGGTTGAGACGTATAATTGAGCTGTAAGACTGTATATACAATGTGCCATACTGACATAGAGCACAAATGTATACCAGGTATCCCTGAGCACGTGTATCTAAATGTATGTTCAGCTGAAAAGCACAACAGGTCACAAGCAGTCTGGAAAATAGGTTGTGAATGTTGCACATGTGTATAATATCAGTGTCACTGCATACAAAAAAATAAAATGTGTACAGCTACTGATTGTTGCATTGCCATAACACTGATATGGGTACTATAGTAGGCATGATTATCAGGTAGTAATCAGAGATGTGTACAACTGTGTTATGACCCACTGTCCATGCCTACCACTAACAGCTATAACACCAGCCATATACACTGGATATCCAAAGTGTACACACCCCTGTTGGAATGCCAGGTTTGTCTGCTGTATGCCAATGAGACCATAGAAAGTCATTTTAAAATGTCTCTTACCTCAAATGTGACCCATAACCTGTACAATACCATTGGAAAGGAAACAAAGCTGTTTTATGGAAGGTGAGAAGCCATTGCCAAGTGAAGCTGTGACATGATGTTAGAGTACAAACCAAGACAAATGGATGTTGTAATCATCTCAGCAGGTCTTTACACAGCATATCAGTTTAAGGGTGTGCACACACATTCACCTGGCTTAATGTACTGAGTATTATTTCCCATATTTGTCCACAGGTCAGATTGTTATGTTCTGTATTGAACTGAGCAGACTATAGGTCACATTACAGGTGGGGATTGTGTTGACATGAGCTTTTGTGGGGTCATGTTTCAATTGCACAACTACCAGGCATTGTAACAGGGCTATGTACACTTTATAATATCCACTCTAGCTATATGGAATCAGCAGTACCTGACCTGTACAACCAGCCTCCAGCAACGATAGAATAATCCCAATTAGTGGACAGCAGGAATACACAAAGCACATAATAGGTTGCTCTAGTGGCTGTACAGGGACACAGAGGTGCAGACAGCAACTTGGAAGCAAGTCCGCCTCTATCTGATCGAGCATGTAGGTTCACAGGTGACTTCTTGTAAGGCTGACTATGACTATAAATGTAACATATTCACACCACCAAGGCCAACTGCAACAATGTCTCCACATATGTAGTCAGTCTCAGAGGCAGTAGCACAATTCAGCCTGTACTAGGGGTAAAGCACACCTCTTATACACATGCCATAGATACAGGCAAACTGCATCAGACAGGTTAGGTGGGAACAGTGCCACCCTGTCCATAACGTTTGTACAGGGGGATATGCACATAATTCACCCCCCTGCCTGCATCCGTGGTGAGCATGTACATAATGCCGACTGATGCAACAATAGCAAGTCTCCATGGGGCATGAGAACATCACAGTCTGACTCTTACATGAACCCAGGCATGTCCATACAGCTCCATCGCACACTACAGTCAAACACAGACTTGCCACCATCCACACACAATCCACATGGAAGATGGCCACTGTCATCCCTATACACAGAAATAAATGGAGACTAGTGGATTATGCCATTAAGTGTCCAACACTGGGAGAACTAGAGAGGTCAGGGGCAGGGGTGTAATGCAAGATACCAAAGCCATGATAGCGTACAGTGTTATAGTATAGTCTGGATGAGTTGCAAGTAATATCCATTGTTGATGAGCAAGTGGACAACTGTATGAGGTCCTGTGACCATTTATCCTGTTTATGTCTTCCAGGTAATATGCAATGTCCACGGCTCCCTGCCTTCACCGACTTGGAGAATGACACCATTATACAACATCTCATACAACATCACATCATCTTATTCAGTCACAGAGCCCAGCATCTGCAGGACAGGAATGCCCTCTGGAACAAGGTCATCCACAGGGTAAATGATGTTGGCCTGCACAGCCAAAATTATAAGCAGGTGCGGCATCATTGCACAGACCTCATCTGCTACACCCATCAGTGTGCTGCTGCCATTGTGAGGGACTGGTTAGCCACAGGTGGGGGTCAGGCCATCCAGCCCCCACTGACACATGCTGAGAAGCTCCTCACCAGCCTTGGGGCATCCACCTGCCAGACATCCCAACAAGCTGAAGACAGCATAGTTAAAGTGGGTGCCACCCACACAATGGATGAGGAGCTTGCAGGTAAGGCTTGGTGCACATTACTAGAACACTGTTGCTTATCCATTTGTATCTGTAAAGTACATGCATATGTCAGATAGGGTAGTCTATTGCTGGAGTGTAGTAATGCACAGAAGTGCATCATCTATAGTATTGGGTTTGTACTGTTGATGTGCTGATATGCTGCTTTCACCCTGTATGAATGCCACAGGTGTGGCTACTGATATTACTTCTCTCACACAACTTTTTAGGTCCCTCTGGTATACAACTGGGACAGCAGCCTGTAGTTGGTGAGTATGGAACTATTATATTCAGGTTTGCCAATACCCTGGCCATGTTAAGGCCATTCTATTTGCCATGTGCACATTTAACACACCTACCCATAAAGTATGCTGTACATGCTCATTTATGTTGTTGTTAACTGCACTGCAACACAGTGGTCATAATAGTGGCATATCTGAAGGATATGTGCGAGTCCTGCAGTATAACTTACAACCTATCAATGCCAAATGTGTGGAAGCAAACCATAATGTACAGGTCTTAATTTACATTTCTTGTCTGCACCTCACAGGTGGCAAGGTGGGTTAGGGTCCCTCCTGCAGGCAAACTGATGTTAGTGTCCATACAGACTCTGACAACGATGCTAGGCATAGTAAGGCACAGGTAGGGTTGTCAGATGCTGAATCCATGCTATTGGTTGAGATCACATTTTATCCACCCCATCCCCCCACACAGTCATAATGCCCACACATACCCCATCACCAGTGGCCATAGATGAGGGACAGTTGGAGGGTGGTGGCATGGGACAGGAAAGTGTGGTGACTATGGCAAGTGTGTCTGTATACAGCAGCCATAGCTGGATGACCGGCAAGGTCACACACAGGCAGATGTACAGAGGTGCTTATAGGAGAGCTGCTGGGCATCATGCCCCTGGCAGAAGTGCCACAGCAGGTGTTACCAGATGCATGTTTTGGGCCATCATGGAGGCAAAGGCATGTATGGAACATTACACCAGAGATAGTCTGAGGCTCCAGAGGGCTACACTTCCTGCTGTGCGTGACTACATCTGTGATCATGCAGATCCCCACCGTTATTTTGCAGAGGTCATGGATAGATGGCCGGGTGAGATGGTGGGAATCCTCATCCATGTGGTTTCTGTGATAGAGCATGTGGTGAGATTAGGATGTCAGACACATGGATGTAGGACAGCAACACCAACAGGTGGGGGTCTATGTGGGCATGCAACATCTTACAGCTGCTCCCGTAGTGGCTGTACCAGCACCAGCACTGCAGGGGAGGTGCTGTCCACACCACAACACAGCAGGCCATGTGCACGTTTTTCTGGCCGGTCCCAATAGGGACACGGATCCAATGCACAATTTTCATCATCAAGGGAGAGTAACATATCTTTGTCTCTGCTTGGTGCTGCCCTTGCAACCCCTGGCAGGCGCAGTTCTCGAGTACATGGCTTGACATGGTGAACTGTACACCCTGCCATGTATGGTACACAGCTGTCCAACATACCCTTATATAGGGCAGCCACACACATCACTAACACAGCAAGGCACTTTCATACCTACACACACTTCACATCTGCACAGGTCATTTAATAAAGAACCCCCTGACCCACACACATGACGTTAACCAAATGGCTCAGCCTAGGCCTCTGGCAAATCCATACCACGCCCTGTGCATATGATGATACCTGTGCCAAATCTCTGTCATCCATACCATTGATGCAGGAACATGCTAACATGGTTCTGATGCACAGGGTGAATGTACTAAAATTTAGCAATGCACTGCTGTTTAAAGCGCTATTAGCTGGAATGTTTAATGCTTACATGTCAAGGTGTGTAGCTGTCCAGCCATGATGCATCATAGCTCCTTAATGCATTCTGTTTGTGTTCTAGCAGTCTGTGCGTCAATAAGATATTGGTCTGTTGTCCTTTCCTACAAGGGGTGTGGCACTGTGGTAAAACATTGACTGTGTCAAAACCTGGGTACATCTGAACACAAGTAACAGGTCTGTATAACAGTTACGGCATGTGCCACATTGCTGATAGGTCTGATGGGGTGTATACAGGTGAGTGCATAGTGGTAGATGTAAGCACATGTTTGACAGTGGACAATGGTAAGTGCACTGGGTTGCACACACCAAATGTTTGTGAATAACACACACAAAGAGGCTTTTGTGTTGATGCAATACACAGAGAATACTGTGCACATGGATGTATGTCATTTTGCAGAGAACTCATTTTGGCCTAAGAAGTCCACCAAGACCAAATTGCCAAAACATCACATCAGTAAATAATCAGTCTGCCAGATTTAATGTCAGTGAAAATGGTACTGGCAGGGTATATGTCCTTTTCCCCAATATAGTGCAATCCTGGAGGTGGTATACATAGGTGTGCTGGTGGTATGGGGTGGTGTAGAACCACACATAGTGTGATTAACAACTACTTAACCTCTTAATATGAACTGTGCAGTATAACAGCACAGTAAGCGGGGGGGATACACCCAACAATAACCCTAATGTGGGTAGCTGTGCCTACAACAACCACACCCAACTATATATACCAACTCCAATATTGATGTACAGCTGTACAGTGGGGAAGAGGGCATTTACACATCCACTACTAGTTTTGATTGAATGCATTTCCAAAAGATGATCGCTTTGAAATGTTACCTTTTGCCAGTTAGTTCTCGGACAACTGATCTCCTGGGAAATATATTTTCTGCAAACTGAAGTAGATCCCTTCACATACACACACACTTACTTGTCAACACTGAGATTAGAACCACTATCTAACTACGTCTTGATACTAATGTGTTTGGCCTTAATTGCACACACCACAGAGCTTGTAGGTTGAGGTGTGTCCTGAGCTTCCTGTAAAGTGAACAACAGCACCAGGCCTTGTACAGTCTGGTAATGGGAGATGTACTGGGTGTTAATGGACAATACATAGTATAACATACTGTCATATATACATTGACAACACATACAGTCAGAGACACATTTTACAGACCTGGGTTTAGCAGTGCTGACTACCTTGTCAGTGAGTCTATACTGTTACAGAGTTCTTGCACACAGCACATGCACGATTGGGCTGAAGAGTGCAATCAGTTAGCTGTATGGTTGATGGTGAGAGCGGCCCTCATACAGTAGACCTTGGGATATGTACTTGGGGTACCATGGTGTAAAGACAGCATACCGAACACCCCACTCCAAATTGGATATTGTACCCACTGGAACACATAGCAATGCTCCAACATACCCATAACCACACATTACCAGGACTGCAATACAAACCCTTGCCTATCTAATTATTGCTGCCACAGAGATATGCATTTATTGCACACACACCACAGGGATAGTAGGGTGAGGGTTTTGTCATGGCTGCTTTTATGTCAGTAACATGACCATCCCTTATAATATATGGCAAGGTTTAGTGCATTTGGAGAATGTGGCCTCACAATGCTGTCTCCTACTAATATGCACACACACACACACACACACACACACACACACACACACACACACACACACACACACACACACACACACACACAAATTATTGCACACACATACACTCACACATACATACACACACACACACACACACACACACACACACACACACACACACACACACACACACACACACACACACACACACACACACACGCTCACATTTGCCAGGACTCAGTAACCCATGCCTATCTACCCATTTGTAGAACAGTGCTATGCTGGTACAGAAAGCTCCAGGTAGCCCATAGGGTGAAGAGTATCACAAGGTACATTCAATGTGAATTACAGCAGCAGCCCTTTTTAAGTATAGTGATGGGGGGTGTAGTGGGGGAGAAGGCCCTCAGAGTATTTTCAGCTGCAGGTTTACAAACACCCACTGCTATACTCAGTAATGCACACATACATGTTTTTCAGTACTGAGGATCATAGGCGCAGGTGTTCCTAGGTGTGTACCAGGCTAATGTCCATGGAAAGATGAGAAGAGTAGGGCATGTGAGTACACTGGTATCATGCCACCTGACATTTGTCAGCAAGCCATCTATCAAGTAATGCCACTTGAATGATCCCCAAGGTGACAGTTACATTCAACATCCACTCATTTGGCTTTCTCTTAAAGAGGGCCAGTGAAGGTGCTCCAATTGACATGTATGCAACATATATTGCATAACATGGCTAGTGTCTGGATTAGGGACCTGTACCCAAACATGTTCTGTTGACTGTGGTAGTCTGGTTGATGTATCCATGGCATGTGGTGCATACAGAGTGGGGTTCCCTAGCTATGGCATTCATTACATGGCTAGGCAGACATGTCAATGTCAGTTAATCAGAGATTGCCTGTAAGCAGCCAAGATGAATACCTGACATTTGCACATCTGTACAGAGGACAGACAGAAAGAAGATAGCCAACAAGTTATGCATTAGGATGAATGTTGTGAAAGAGAGATGTCTGAAACAGATATGTCATTACTACATGACAGCAGTCCTCAATGACATGTCCTAAGACATAGTAGTTTACAGTTAATATCAACATATCAAATCATAATCCAATAGGAGATACATAAAAACATACAGCTCAAACACCAAGAACATGATAGTCAGTACTCAGAGTCCAGTGTTGCATGCAGGGCTGCATGGTTCCACTACTACAATCTGCAATCAACTCTTACTTGGAAAGGCACTGTTAAAAGTAGTCACATAATGAGACAATACATGCACATTTGGCTGCATATGACTTGGGATACTACCAAAGTATGTAACACATACAAAGAGAAAAGATTGTGGTACTACCCATGTATACTCCGGTGTCCCATACAGTATACTCACACCCCTTGCTACTGTAATGACAGCACATAGAAGCATGTTATGTACATGGAATTAAATACATGTATTAAAGATGTCATTATAGGTTCATAGGTTCATAGGTTGGTACTAGGCTATTGACCCTAGGGCCTATACAAGCCTAGCCATAAAAATTCCCTGGCTATTTCTTCCCACAGTATTTACTTTCCTGAACCCCTGTCTAGCAGGGCAACTGATGTGATCCCTGAGGTGAATTTCCTATCTCCCATCCAGTCATCAAGGTTCCTTTTGAAGAGAGCCAAAGAGGTGCTCTGCTTGACATGTATGGGGCAGTCTATTTCAGGGTCTGGGGAGTCTCTGGGTGAGGAACTAATCACTCCAGCATGTTTTGTTCATTGCGATGACAATGTTTAGATCCCTGGAGTGTGTGTTTCTGAGGGATTGGGATTTCTTTAAGTGTAGCATGTCCAACAGCTTTGGGTTTGACATGGCCTTGTATGTTAAGCAGAGACCGCCTCTGAGTAGACGATATGCGACAGAGTATAGGTGGAGTTTTTTAGGCGGTCAGCATAGGGCATCTGCTTTAGGCCTGTGATTCTTTTAGTGACATATTTCTGCGGCCTTTCCAGTTGTTGCAGATGTCTTGAGTGGTACATACCAAACAGAGTGTTGCATTCTATAGTGGGTCTAATGAGGGATGAGTACAGTGGGACAATGACCTCCTCTATTTTCTGGATGAAAAGCCCTTAGTGATGAGGTGTGCCACATAGAAGGATTTCCTGACTGTTGTGGCGATGTGGTTATCAAAGGTGAGACCTCTGTCCACTTGTGTCCCTAAGTCTCTTATCACACTTTCAGTGTTTAGTGTACTGCCACCTATGTGGTAATTCACGGGTACATGTTTTTTCCCAGAGGGGATAACTATACATTTCTTGGCATTGAGCTTGAGCCCATGTCTCTGGCACCAAGCATCTGTTTCTGTAAGGCCCTTTTGTAGAATATGCATTTTGTAGCGTGCAAGCCACAATGCTTCACTAGAGACGGCTTGCACCTGTCACCCCTAGGCTTTCGAATACTGGCCAAGGCTCTTGCCATCCCCATAGTGCCTTTTTTAGGCAAGGCTCAAAATACAAACCCACTGCCGTAAATGGCACAAGTAACAAAAAACTGAGGGTAATGCACTCCACAGTATGGAGAAAATTGATATATGTGCAGTAACAGAAACCTGGTTTAAGGCTCCAAAGAGCACCCCAGCACTACCAGGCTAAAACTCATACCATACATTTTGGCCATAGAACCCAAACCGAAATACAAAAGGTGGGGGTGTATCCATATTCATCAAGGATACCCACACTTCCAGGTTAGTGGCACAGCACAATGCTTCAGAGATCATCCACATGCAACTAACAATGGGCAAAGCTGCAATTCAAATTGTAGCTTGCTACAGATCACCCACCATGTCCCAGGACCCCCATTCCGCATTTCTGGAAACACTGGGAAACATAAAGGTCCTACCAAACACCCTACTATTGGGTGAGTTCAATTACCCAAACATTAACTGGGAGAACTACTCAAATACTAACTCCCTTGCCCAACTTTTCCTAGAATTTATAAACTCATACGCCCTGGTTCAACTGGTCAACACTCCCAACAGAGGTGACAACATAATGGACCTGGTCATCACCAACATGGGCGACCAGTGTTCCACACCAGAGGTCAACCCCTCGCTGGTTAGATCTGACCATAAACAAATCACTTTGGATATCCATATTCCGCCCCCACCTCCGGACAAGAAAGTCACCATGAAAAACTTTTTTAAAGCAAACTTTATGTTACTTAAGACCGAGGTGGAAAGTTTCAAAGCCCCCATGCTGAAGGATAACACTGCCCAAGCTGCAAAATCCTTTACTAATGCATTCTATAGGCAGCTACAAGAATGCATGGATCATGCCATCCCAAGCAAAACCAAGACTCACTCCTCCAAGAAAAGGAAACCAGTCTGGTGGACTCCTGCCATAAACAAGCTATACAATAGAAGGAGGGAACTAGTACAGAAAAGAGTAAAATCCCAAGAAGGGAAGACATCCCTGATCAGTATCAGCAAGAAACTACGATCCCTCATAAAATCATCCAAGGCGAGCTTTGAAAGAAAAATTGCCAAGGACTCCAAAGATAACCACAAGACATTCTTTAGCTATGTCACAAATCTAAGTGGCAATGCTCATATCTGCTCGGAGTTAGTGCAGAATGGCACAAAATACACTGAACCGACCGATATCGCCAACATCCTGGCAGACAGGTTAAGCGCAAACTTTACATCACTCTCACCCCGAAAAGGGCCCATAACCATACCAGAAGAATGTAGAGTCCCTGAAATCACAGACACTCAGGTTAAAACAGCCCTCTTCAAAGCCAAAAACACAGCATCAGTGGGACCACACAGTGTCCCAGTCTGCGTCCTACACAAGCTCAAAGATGAACTAATCCCTCACCTAAACACACTGTTCAAACTCAGCCTCTCCACAGGCTACATACCCATAGAGTGGCGCACAGCAATGGTTATTCCGCTCCACAAAGGTGGAGCCACAACAGACCCCAGACACTATCACCCTATAAGCCTGACTAGCTTGGTCTACAAGGCTATGGAGTGCATCATCATGGAACTCATTAACAGAGACATTGGGAACCTCCAAACACTGGACCCTACCCAGTTTGGCTTTGTTAAGGGCAGATCATGCCTCCTAAACCTGCTGGACTTCTTTAAGACAGTTACCAAGGCTATAGACGAGGGAAAGTTGGTACACACAGCCTATCTAGACCTCGCTAAGTCCTTCGACACCATTCCCTATTCTGGTATTACAGACAAGCTCACCAGCCTGAACATAAACCCCTACATCACAAGATGGCTTGCTAACTGGCTCACAGACAGAACCCACATGGTAAGAGTCGTGGGAGCTAGGTCCAACTCTAAACCGGTTACAAGTGGCATTCCCCAGGGCTCAGTCCTAGGGCCCCTCCTGTTCGGCCTATACTTCTCAGAGGTACAGGCAAGCACAGGAGGACTAAGGCTGACCAAGTTCACAGATGACTGCAAACTAGGGGCTATAACTGACTCTCCGGCTGACACAGACATCCTCCAAAAGGGTCTCATTGAGACAGATACCTGGTGTCAAAATCATGGCCTCAAGCTAAATGCCAAAAAGTGCATAGTCATCCCCTTTGGAAAAAACAAAGTACCTACAAACTACCACATAGGTGGTAGTCCCTTAAATACGGAAGACGTAATAGGGGATCTGGGGACCCAAGTAGATAGTAATCTCACCTTTGATAATCACATTTCCAAAGTGGTTAGAAAATCCTTCTACATGGCCCACCTAATCACAAAAGGGTTTGCATCCAGATCAAAAGAGGTCATTGTGCCCCTCTACTCATCACTCATCAGACCCATCTTGGAGTACAACGCCCCATTTGGGATGTTCTTTACAAGACACCTGCAACAGCTGGAAAGACCACAGAAGTATCTCACCAAGAGGATCAATGGCCTCAAACAGATGCCCTATGCAGCTCGACTGAAGAAACTACAGTTGTACCTCGTTGCATACCACCTACTCAGAGGTGATCTTTGCCTGACATACAAGGCCATGTCCAACCCAGAATTAATGGACATGCTCCACCTAAAGAAAACCTTATCCTCTCGAGCCACATGCTCTAGGGATCTAAACCTCACCACAACAATAAATAGGACGTGCTGGAGGGATAGATTCCTGTCCCAGAGACTTCCCATGCTTTACAACAAGATCCAAATCTACATTAGGCAGAGCTCCTCACTAACACTCTTCAAAAGAAACCTTGACAAGTGGATGGGAAACAGAAAGTTTACCTCGGGGATCACTTCAGTGGCTCTGCTGGACAGAGGCACAGGGAACGTATCTAAGGGGGTGGCGAAAGCCAACACATTCTGGCTAGGCTTATAAATGCCTTCGGGCAGATAGCCTAGTACCCACCTATGAACCTATGAGCCTATATCCACATCATTTGGGGATTGAATAATGGCTCCCAGTTTGCAGTCATCTGCAAACTTTGTTAGCCAGAGTCCCTTAGTGTTGGCCTGTACTTCAGAGAAGTAGATGCCAAACAAGAGTGGTCCCAGGACTGAACACTGAGGCACTCCACTTGTCACTTGTCTGGAGCTGGATTTGGAGTCAGCTACTTTTACAGTGTGAGTTCTGTCTGTAAGCCAGTCGACAAACCGCGTGACGTAGGGATTAATGCCCAGCTTAGTAAGTTTATATATGATTCCAGAGTGGGGGATGATGTCGAAGGCCTTGGCGTAGTCCAGATAGGCTGTGTGGACCACCTTACCCTTGTCCACAGCTCTGGAGCCTGATTCAAAGAAGTCAATCAGGTTCAGGAGACAAGATTGGCCCATCATGAACCCAAACTACATGGGGTCCAGTGTTTGAAGGTTGCCAATGTCTTTGTTTATAAGTTCCATGATAATATGTTTCATGGCCTTGCAGATCAGGTTCGTCAGACTGATGGGGTGGTAGTTCCCAGGATCCAAGGTGGATCCCCCCTTATGGAGTGGGATAACTGTAGCTGTGCCCCATTTAGTGGGCACGAAGCCTGAGATGAGGCTATGATTAAACATGACACTTAGGTGAGGTGCCAGTTCATTTTGTAGTTCATGTAGCACACAGCCTGGGATGTTTTCTGGTCCCATGGATGCTGCATTCTTAGCTTTGTAGAGTGTGTTTTTTACCCGTGTGGCTGTTATTACTGGAATTTGGCAGTCTTTTGGTACCCTGCTATTTGATCAGACTGGAATGTGATCACTGGTTACAAGGGCCTGGCTATGCTTAACAGGTTTAGGCATTGCTTACATGTAAATGCTATGCAGATTTCTGCACTGGTAAGTAAAGCTTACACGGTGTAAGCACATATCCATTTAACTGTACTTTAGCAGTGCTTACCATCGTGCAAACCCATGAAAACCTGCTTAAAGCCACTTTAAAGCTCCTTAATCACCCTGTCATCATCAGCTGTTGTTCTGCCCAACAAAAAATGAATAGTCAATGCAGGTCTTGCACCCAGGACCCTGTACACTATAGTCACAGCACTTAATGACTAAGCCATCAGAGCAGTACGAATGTCTGTTGCTTTTCAAATATATCATTCAGTACACATACTGAATAATAGTGAACTGGTTTGACTACTACAATTGTTCACTACTTGTTGGTGGAAATAGTGTGGTATCAGTCATGTTTTCATATCTAAATGTATATCAGATAAATATGGTGACATACATCTGAGAAGGAATATACAATACTCATGTTCACACATAAAAAGGATATATATATATATATATATATATATATATATATATATATATATATATATATATATATATATATATATATATATATATATATATATATATATATGTGTGTGTGTGTGTATAACATATGCCCATAACATGAAGTGGAGTCATACCTCAGTACCATAACTCTCAACTGTTTAGTGCAAGGGAACGTACAGTACATATTGCAGTTATAAATGTAGAATGCTGCTACAGTAACAGGGGTTGTGTCAACATGCATGCTGTGAAGGAAGACTCTCTTGAACCTGACATGTACACCATCAATTACTGACAGACATCACAAACTCATCATAGTGAAGTACCACACAAATCACAGAAAAGATTCTGTGGAATGCAGCAGATATATGAGCAATAAACATGGACAATCTGAAACAATCTGATCAGTCGAGAGGTATACACAGAACACCTTAGTGCAAGAAATGTGGACCAAGCCTGACAAAGACGATTTTTAAAGCCATGAAAATGGGGATATTTCACAAATACTGGAGTAGATAGGCTCACACAGTTGATGCATTCACACCCTCCTGTCTGTCCTAACATATATTAACTGGAGGACCACAGGTCCCAAGACCACATACTTCCTACTAGTCAATGACATACATCTTCACAGCATCCCACTGCTTTATCAGTAATGCACAACATGTGTGGTGGTCAGGCAACAGTACATCTGACAAATATATGAACATAACATCACACTAGGGTATATACACTGAGCTGCTAGGCATGTCTCCAAGCACTGTCTAAACTACAGGCAGACTGCCACAACACTATCCCTATTTTCCTATGGGGGAATACACATGTAATTGCAAATCTAGCAGGCACTACAGGCATGTAACAGCACGGAGTGACAGACACCAGTGTGAAAGTGCATACTCACAACCAATCTCAACACAGTCACAGTCACATAATGGTAAGCCTAATTAGTAGTACAGTATATGGACTGTGTGAACAAAACCCATTATCATATTTGCCACGCACACACTAACCCTACATATACTGGCCCAGTTTACAGTGTAGTCCGATGCCTGACTGTGGTATGGGACATGTCTCAGTCTGACCCTACAAACATATAAGCTGTTAGGGTACCAGAAACTGGAGCAGCATGCAACGTCAGGTAGAATAGGACCAAGAACACTGATATATACCCCAGTCTGTACACAGGCCAAATAACATATTCACAATACACTGCAACACAATACTGGCACTCTGTCAACAATCCCCATTAGTACACAGACCTCACTACTGTACAGACTACAACAGAATGTCCAGGTTTTGTCCTCAAATATAAGGCCTCCTATACATAAAATGTCTGGCAGTCTGATATATCACTGGCTTGATATCAGGAATGATGTCAGTAAATAATGATATACTGTATATATCCACCTCTTACTGCATGACATATGGACAAAGGGTGACAGACTTGGGGGACAGAGGCAAAAACACAGGGCCACTATTGACATATTGCTGTTATAAACTGAGAAATCTGCTGGTGTAACAGGGTTTGTTGTAACATGTCTCTTCTGAGGGATATGAAGTCAGTAACATACATGGATGTTACCATTTACTTACTGCAATCATCAGAGTATGCTACTGCATTTATAAAGACAGACAATGTGTGAGTAACACACCAAATCTAAGCCTCCAAACTCTGGCCAGTCTGCAGATAGCCCTACAGGTGAAAGTTTTGTCAACCACATAACACTGTCATGCCAGACTTTACATCATATAGGACAGCCATATCCACACAAACCCTATTAAACCAACATTACTTCATATGTCGAATGGTAATAGTTACATTCTGTCCCCATGTCTGGAACATCCCCCTCCAGTTTGTTGGCCTGTCTCCACAGTGTTTGTTGTAAGAGGTATTTCCAACTACCCTCTGTGATGCTGTTTGTCAGACACCAACATGAGGTCCTGCTCACAGTGAAAGAAAAGGGTAAACACCCACATGAAGTGCTTAGTTATAGGAGTGTGTTTCCATGCAATTGGCTATAGGAATGATAACACAACTGTTCCATGTGCTATAATCAAGTGGGCGACTCCAATTCATGCACAGGCCATCAGCTGATCATGAGCATTACCTACAAAGGTCAAGCTGCTGCCTATTAAAAACAAATGTATTTTTCTACATCTACCAGAGAGGGAGAGAGAGAGAGAGAGAGAGAGAGAGAGAAAGAAAGAAACAAAGGAAGAAAGACAGAAAGAGAGAAAGAGCCAAGTGTGTTTATGTATGATCCGTGGGTGGAGAGTGGTCTCAGAGTATTATAAGGATTGCCTATATTGTTCACTAATCCATACTGTCAAATAGTCATTGTACATGACAGTAGACATTTATGGCTGTGGATTGTCTACACCAACCTCTATGGTGTTTGCAACTGTTGGCCTTGTAATGTGGACATTGGGACATATATGTACTCATTATAATAATGTAGCAAAACCCGCTCCGTAATGGATCCTGTTATTACACAATCACACCAACACCCGCACAGGATACTGATCACACACACACACACACACACACACACACACACACACACACACACACACACACACACACACACACACACACACACATTTGCCAGTACTGAGTTTCGAACCCCTCCCTAGCTATGTATTGCCACTACAGTGTTATGCATTTACCACAAGCACCATGGAGCTTATATGATGGAGAGTTGTCCAAAGGTATCTTTGAAGATGAGTGACATCAGCAGAAGTGCTAAAGGAGGGGTAAGGGGAGAGTAGTAAGTCTGAATGTCCACAAAATAAGGTGTCATCAAAGACACACCCACTCTCTCACACAAACACACACAGTTTCTCAGTTGCCATGTCTGGGATTAGAACTCCTACCTAACTAGTATGCTACACTATGGTGTTACACAGTTATCATGAGTGCCACTGAGCTTATATGCTGGAAAGTTGTCCAAAGGTATCTTTGAAGGTGAGTGACATCAGCAGCAGTGCTGAAGGAGGGGTAAGGGAAGAGTAGCAAGTGTGAATGTCCACAAAATCAGGTGTCAGCAAAGACACACACTCTCTCTCACACAAACACATGCAGTTTCACATTTGCCATGTCTGGGATTAGAACTTCTACCTAACTGGTATGCTACACTACAGTATTATGCAGTTATTGTGAGCGCCATGGAGATTATAGGGCTGAGACTTCCCACAGGGTTATTTCAAGGTGATCAACATCAGCAGGAGTCTTAACATGGGCAATAGGAAGTGCAGTGTGTGTGAATGGGCCATAAATCGTTCCTCTGGAAACACACACACTCAGTCACACACAACTTTACATTTGACAGGACTGAGTTTACATATGATACATGAATACCAGTGGTGGCTGGTGACATCAAATTAAAGGAGGGCTGCAGGAGACAACTGAATGGGTGGGGCCACTGGGAAGGGGTGTGGCCAACTAGAAAGGGTGGAGCTATGCTCAAAACCACAACAACTGGAACTTTAATAAAATACTCTGCCCTGGGTGCCAAACAGTCATTACGAGAATCCAATCAAGACAAAATGAAGTGTAGAAGAAAAAAAATTTCAATGCATTGGCTACATGACAACTTACTTAATATCCAGATGAAAACAGGTTGTGAGGCATGAAAAAATAAATTACTTTTTAAATACATTACTGGAATGCCAGTCAAAATCAAGTATAAAAAACAAGCAGCACTCAGCTCAAACCACTACTCCTTGCACTGCAGTTCTAATTATAATTTATATTCAGCTTTATAAAATTACCAAGTAGCATGCTGAAAGTAGCAATCTCTGTGATACCCCCACTTGTAAAAATGTTTCTTATCCAAAAAAGACCTGCTGCCTGATACAACTATCTTCTTGTTTCATGGGGAAGACATGATCAAAGTAAAAAATGAACAGCAAACAAGAAACAAGCTCAAGATAAATTGCTTAAAGGATTCCTGCACAAGTTATGGACCACACATGATAGATTGGCATTCTGTTTATTTTACGGGCAAGCCTGCAAAGATGACTGCAAGTCTCCAATAAATGTAATGAGCTTCTGAAAATACTGTAATCCTGTCCTTTTATTACAAATACTGTCATATGCATTTCAATGCCCAAGGCTTATACATTATCTAGTTATGTAAATATTCTCTGAATGGCAACAACGAAAAGGCTTTCAGTGCTGGTAATTATTTAACAGTGTGCTTATTAAAGCTTACTTGCATCTTACAATCTCCGACAAGCTTACCTGATGCTCATTAAATCATTGCTACTTAAACAGAGCAACAGGGCACTGTGACAGCATGCATTTCCTGAATAATAAGAAGCATAAATCAACAGTATAAAAATCTGACAGAAAACCAGAACATTCTGCAAAATCAAGGACAGATGAAAAACCATGGTCGTACTTGTGGTCTACCTTGGATGGGGGAATACTCTGCACACTTACACTGCATAACTGCTCCTTGCCTTCCTTGGACACATCCAGAGCCACTACAATGGGGAGTGGGGTGCAACAAGTATGTCATAATTTGAAATGTCTCTGGCTGACAGTGATGGCTCTGACACTCATACCTCTCAACTTCAGAGCAAGAAATCTGAACAAAGCCATACGTAGAACTAGAAGTGGGACACAGGCCCAAAAATAAGGGCAATTTTTAAATATTGCTCTTATTAACTTAGATAATAGAACAGTAGTAGATCTTGCATTAGTACGAATTTTCTGAAGGGTATAAAATCTGAAACTCAAATGTCTGCCATTATTTTCTAACTTCAATCTTTAATGACTTGCCACTAATTTGCCAGAAAACCACAAGTTTATGAAAAACAGACCAAAAATGTGATGCAAAAATATAAAGTTGCCACACAATACAGCTGGGAACTTGTCAAAAAAGGGACACCTTTTAGATATTAACACTGTTAACTTGAGCAGCTAACAAAATAAGAGCATCTACATGCATTTCTGAAATAAAAGTAATCTATAACTCTGATCATTTCATTTATATATAATTGTAAACCCTCCACATTTTCTTCCAAAATTGCCATTTTGAGGAGGGATTATTAGGGGAGAGCAACATTTTGAGCCAAAATTGGGGACAATTGAGAGGTATGGATATTCCTAATTCTACAAAGCGATTTGCACGTACCTCTCAACCTCTTAATGCAGGAAATCTGGACAAGGCCAAATATATTGGGGGAACATACAAACACTACTAAACGTTGCTCTTATATAAACTTAAGACAGTTGATAGAATAGCAGGTCTTGCATTAGCATGCATTTTTCTGAAGGTTATGACGTCTGAAACTCGATGTCTGTCATTTAGCAACTTCATTCCTAAATGATTTGCTAGAAAACCACTAATTTTTTGAGGAACAAACCAAAAATAAGAAGCAAATATCTATTCATTCTGCAAAAATATGGACAACTGAGAGGTATAGTTCAACCGGGGCTGTCTGAGTTTGCTACTCCCCCTCACAAAATCATGGTCAAATAGAGCCTCCCCCCTGCAGCCATTCCAATGTCCCATTCCTTGGTTATTTTGCCCCATTTACCATAAACACTGTAATGTGCATACTGCTTTACTTCTGCGATGATTTAGATTTCATTTGAAAGTTTTATTTTGCATTTTACACACAAACTCTAATAGATATCTGTTAAACAAAGCAATGCAGTCTCACAATGAAAATAGACTTGGCATTAAAACTTCTCTGCCCTTGAAACTCACATGCATTGAAACAGCATTGAAACCCACATTCAAAGAAAATACATTTTACCAGTGGCAGATAAAGATTAACTCTGGGCTGTTTTCAAAATCATAGGCCCCTTGAATATGAAACATACACATGCTCTTTGATATACCTTCCTGACTGTATTACATTATATTCCTTGTACAATAAAGTACAGTTGTTAGAGGCATTTTAAATTTATTGTTTTGAACATTTTTCCAGTAAACAATGAAACAAAATGCATGCACCAATGACAAAACTGCCCAATTCAGAACATTTCCATCATAAAACGTCTACTCCACCTTCTATAGTCCACCAGTATCAGTAAATATGCACAATCTCTGAAGTAGTAAAATCCACATTAAAGAAATCTGTAACTAATAAAGAGGTTGCTGCTAGCAAACAACTTTATATGTCATTGTTTCATCTACAAATAAAGTGCCTGTTGCCCTTGAAGAATAAATTGCCTATGTTGCATGCATTAAAAAATGATAAGCTAGTAATACCACAATAGAGAATGGATAGCAAACTGATAACAGGTTCATAGTTACTAGGTATCTTTGCCAAAAAGGACTGCAGCATCCACCCCCTTTACAACACAGTACAGTATCAGCAATGCATCTACCTACTGTGGGAGTAGAACCCACAGCCTTCTGCATCAAAAGCAAGTTGTGTTATTAACAATGCAAGCAGACTTTGCATAAGCAACACTAAACTTTTGTTCCCCTGCAGCTCTCAGCTCCTTGTAAAATCTACTCGACACTCAGCTGTATCTCTGAACTTTGCAGCACAAGATATCTGGAAAAAGCCAAAATTTATTGGGGGGGGCAAAAGGCCAAAAACCAGGGACACATTTTAAACATTGCTTGTATAATGTTGGAAAGTTGCTAGAATAAAATGCTGTGTTACCACCATACATTTCACTGCCACATCTTGAACCCAGGGGACCCTGTGCAAAACAGTCAGAGAAATATACCACTATGCCAAATCAGCTGAAACAGAGGAAGACAAACTTAAATGGCTACTATTTAGTGAATTCAGTTCTCACCATAGCTGTCAACCTCTTAGCAGAAAACACCTGAAAAAAGTCAATAATGTGGGAATACAGCTGCCAAACATATTCAGTGAATTCAGTTCTCACCATAGCTCTCAACCTTAGCACAAAATACCTGGACGAGGCCAATAATGGGGGAATACAGTCCCACAAATATGGGCAAATTTCAAATATCCATGTTATAAACTTATACAATTGCTAGAATAAAAGGTTTTGTTTTACCATGTACTTTCTGAAGAATATGAAGTCTGAAATTCAAATGCCTGTTATTTTTAAACATTTGTTAACCAGGAAACTAGTCTGACTTGGAACAAAACAAAGCCAAATTTCTGTAGAGCAGGGAGAAACACTCCAGACACATCTTTGTAAGGGATGGGAGAACATGCCATATATTTGGCCATTGGCATGCCTACTACATTGAATATATGCTTTTTTTTGAGCTGTCATGCCTCTGTTTTGTAATTTGCAGAAATGTATTCAGTTAGTAACTGAATACATTTCTGCAGGTCACATATTCCTGCACAGACACCTGCCTGCTTCCTGGATCACTAATTCACCTCATTTGCATGGTTTTCACCAGCAAATGAGGTAATTAGCATATGGCAGTGGTGTCTGTGTGAGAATAGAGTAGGTGCGCTCGCTCACATCTCGCGGGCTCGTTCCTGGATCGCTCGTCAGCCATATTGTATGCAGCAGCTCTGACACTATTCAGGCACTCCATGCAGAGCTTGCTGAATCTGGGGGAAAGTGTTTTTTTTTTAGTAAAGTGGAAAGGGAGAGAGGAGGAACAGAAGAAAATTCAAGGTAAAGGAACTAAAGGGTTTGACCTTCCCAAAAGATCTCTGTATTAGATATAATGAGCTAATGAGCTAATGAGCTGGGAGTGGGAGGAATGTCCCTTATCAAATTTACATTAGAGGCAGGCAAAGCAAAAAGCCACAAAGTGTAAGAACACAACAGCAGTTGGATGGGGGGGGGAGTGGAAAAAAC
The DNA here is from genome assembly GCF_019279795.1 of Protopterus annectens. Lineage (NCBI taxonomy): Eukaryota > Metazoa > Chordata > Ceratodontiformes > Protopteridae > Protopterus > Protopterus annectens. Next base: position 983,446,922 of record NC_056725.1, on the reverse strand, counting down.
GAAAAATTCAACCAGCGATTAGCAAATATCTAAGTGAGACACAGAAAAGTAAATAATTCATTCAAACAACTAAATAAAAACAGTGCAGTAAACTAGTGCAGAACTGTGACACAAATAAGTAAAAAAACAATGCAGTACTGATAAGAAACACTGAACAGTTAGATAAAGTGTGAAAATATACTTATGTAGCTCTGTAATTCAGATTGTTTAAGAAGCACTCTCCTTCAGGCACAAATGGAGTTCTAGCAAGATAAGTAGAAATTCACTCAGTTGTAATATTTTTATATCAGCAAGATAAAAGACCCTTCTAAAGCCCTATATTATATTTCCCTCCTTCCCAATTTCTCTCCGTCCTTTTTGCAAACATATCCTTCCTTCCCTGTTTTCTAATCTGTTACTGCACTTCAATTCATGTATTTTAAGATTGTCTGTTTCAAAGTTTGTATAAGATGAATCGCATTCTCCTTGTATGTTTGTTTAAATTTGTATTTCATTGTAACAAATTGAATTTTGTATTTAGAGCTTTTCTCCTTGGGGTCTCTGCTGAAAAAGGGCATCTGCCCAGCCAGACTAACCTGATTAACAAATGGCAAATAAAAAAATAAATAAATAACTATATGGCAATCATAAATATATTTACCATATCCATTCTTGTGAAACAATGTTCACTGGTTACTTATAAAATGCAGTAAATGAATTATCATTAGCTAGGTTTACTAAGTAGTACAATTAATATAACACATAGACAAGAATGTGAAAAGTTGTTATCAAGTTGGAAACATATGTTGTGCACCATATGTAATGTAATTTAACTTTCTAAAGTCACTGAATGATTACTCTCTTAACTTCTACTTAGAACTGTCAAATATATTGTTAGTATATTGACATCACATCTTTAATCATTACTGATGAACTTCAGATCCAGTGCAAGACAGCATTTGGCACTGACCAAAGTAGTTTGGCAACTGACAACCAGGCAATAGAACATGAGGGGACAGTGGGGGAGAGTACGTAAGGTAGAAAGGATAGCTGTGAGTCAGTCAAGAATATGGGATGTTTAGCTTTATGCACACAAAGAAGTGATGGCCTAGGTTTTGGAAAAGGCTGGTAGGTTGCATGAAATATAAGTGAGTCTTGGGAGTTCTAATCATTTTTTGCTTTGATCAGGTAAAGTACAGGAAGTAAGGTGCTGACATAATCAACTTAACCAAGCAATTGGGCTGGCAATTCTGCATCCAATTGACCAAGATGTCGATTTGACCCTAGTTATCTGAACTACTCAGAGAAGCCTAGCCTGTTTATTGATGAGCCAATGTAGAGGTGAGGAAAAGAGCCTTAGGTTATTAATTTAATCCTGATCAGCAGGTGGCTAATTAACACCTTTACTTCCTGAGATATTTCAAGTCAGGAAGCCATTTGCTTTTGGAGAGCTTTACTCCAAACTCCTTTACTGAAAACAAACTTCATTAGATGTACAATATCCAATAAATTATGACAGTTACAAAAACTGTAAAATGTAATAGCTCTTTGGTGGACAATGGACTATAAACTGGTAGATGTTGATTTTACACTGCAGATTTATGAAAGAAAATCTGTATTTTGTTTGCCAAACAATGCTAGTGTTGTGATCAAACAAAGGGCTATATCTCTGTAAATATACAATTCAGAGCCAAGATATTAGTGCCAGAATTGTTCAGCTTTTCAGGAGCCTTCCAACGATGTATAAGATAGCAGACTGCTATTTTTGATATTATCCGCTCTATTCAAATTACACATATTGCAATTTCACAATATTTCAGAACAATATTAATCTGCAAAACTATTTGTAATAGATGTAAAGTGTAATGACAACATTGTGTTCCTTAATGTTTTGTATAAGATGCTGCCATTTGTTCCCCTCTAGGTCACATGTCTTTTATGAAATTAATGCAGTTATGAAAATACAGGAAGTCATAACTGCTTTACCAGAAGAGCATTTATAATCTCAGAATGCCTACACATTATCCACCATGTTTTAATGTCAATTTTTGCTAGCACACACTGCTTGTAGACACCACCTCGAAAAGATATTATTACATTCTGTTTTGCATTATTAATGTAAATATAGAGATAGAAAAATGTTCAAAACTTTTGCAAACACTCTTTAATAACTCTAGCTCCGAATGTCTATTGCTTACCATTTCACTGACATGCTTAGCAAATCATATGAGCTTGTGGACACCACTTTTGTGCTTTAATTTTATTATGTAGTTTTACCAGGTCTTCAGAAATTAAGATTTTTGAAAACAGTGATATACTTGTTTCAAGAGTCTGGGAAGTCTCCTGTAAAGATGAGCATACACTTACAGGATACACAGGAACTCTGCCTTCCTGACAACTATACTCTTGTAAGAAGCAATGAGTTGATGTGAAAGAATAAGTGGTTCATAAGGATCTATGTTCACACATCGAATAACAATTTCAGCGAATGGCTTATCAGCGAATGTTAAAATCACTGAACATGCTTATCTTCGAAAAATAATTCATCGAATGACCACAGTTGGCCAACATGATGAATGATAATAAAAACACCTTATCAACTAAGGTAGGAGGATGCACCCCCCCCCCCAACTATATATACCAACCCTGAGATCGCACTACAGTGGGGAATAGGGCAATTTTATAAAATGATTTCTTTAGATTACCTTATGCATCACAGCACTTCCTGGTTATTGGCCAGCTATGGCCATTCGATGAATTATTTTTCAGAGATAAACATGTTCAATGATTTCAATGTTTTCTGATAAGCCATTCGCTGAAATTGTTATTCGATGCGTGGACCCGGTTCATAATATTGATGCAAGTAAAAAATAAATAAATAAATAACAATAATTGTTTTACTTAAAATGTAAGAAAGGTTGAAACGATGGAAAAATTTTAGCTTTATGAGGGAGCTAATATGGGTAGGCCTGAAAACTGAAGGGAGATTCAATTTGTTTGTTGAACGAGGCCAAGTCATGTAGTTGGCTAAGGTTGAAATAAAGCAGATGCACACACTATGTATTAAAAAAGGTAAGCATGCCTTTATGGTTTAAATTTAGATTGTGGTACACTGAATGAATCAGGTTACCCAATTTTGGTTAGGTATTAGCCTCAGCATGTTATTTATATATTTATTGTGGAATTTTTACATTCAGTGTCAGATTTCATAATGCTGTTATACTTCAAACATAAAGTAATGAAGATGAAGTTGTTGGCTATTTTTAACTGGTACCTGGCATGGTATGAGGTCCTTATTTTATTCTAGTGACTACTTTCTTCACTAATATTTTGTTTCTGTGTTATTAATTATAGTTATTTACATTGGAAATAGTTTGTGCCTCACTGAATTAATGCGTATTTATCAGATGACAGAAAATACTTTTTCAGTGTAAAGCATCATGCTAGATACCTAGTTTAATAACCATTGGGGCAGGATTAGGCACCATGCCAGCAATAAAGGATTTATACTGTAGACATAGTGGGGTTCAGCAGATTATAGCAAGTCATGTTCAAAGATAAAGAAAAGTGGGAGTGGGTGATGAGGCCAACTACCAAGCCGAAAGTAGTGGAAGAATAGAGAGTGATGGCAGCATTATTATTGTCTTGACAGGTGGGGAATCCAGGAATGTCATTAATGCCAGTAACAATCCCAGGGACAATGCTAGGGGAATGACCCCCCACAGCATCAGAGTGTAGTGTACTGCTGCAGCATATCATGGCAAATATCTCATAAGTAGCCATGGACTTGTTTGAACTTGTCTATGAGGATGATGTTTGGAGAATAATAGCAGCTGATATTCTGGGAAGAGGATTCTATGGTGGCTGCAATTGTCCTGGGCAAACAAAAGCCAGCCACCTTTTGTGTAATGTTATGTGACAGCTGAGTTTTGGGGTTCTGTTAAATGGCAATAATGTCTGAGTTGACCATAGCCAAAAGCTGCCTTTTTTTTACCAATTCCATTAATATTTGAAAGGGTCAGAAAGTTAGCAGAGGTTTATCATGGTTCTCGTATGATCATTGCTTTAAGAAGCATAAATCAAAGGACACTTCCTTAAAATGGGAGCTCAGACAACCTGAGATTTAGTTAGCAGTTATTTTGGGCAAGTAGCAACCAAGAAGAATGCATGAGGCAAAAAATGAAATGAGATAAGGGCATGTTTGCCAATTAACAAAAGAGGATGCAAGTGGACACCTCAAATGATCTATTGTATGATCCCAGTTATTCCCATTAGGAGTAACATGTAATTATTGACCATGGGATGGGTAAGGAGAATCAATAACCAAATGGGATATGTTATTGTGAGCACAAAGGGGAAACTGGCTAGGCTTAAAATGGCCTGCAAGGGCAGATAGTTTGGAACTTACCCATGAACCTATGGAAAACATGTCATTTTGGAAATAATTGTACACATTGTGATTGAACGCATGTGGCAATCACTATCTTTAAAGTGGGCAACCTAACCCCTTCCAACTCCTCAGGGTCCTCAGAGATATTCTGCTTGAGGGGAATAATTTAGAAGCACCAATAACACAGAAAATAGCACTTTCAGAAAGGGTTTAGTTTTCTTGGCGGGATTCCTCAGACATTTTGTCATTACCATCTCTGTTAAGTCGGGGACTGCAGCAATTTTTCCTAGGATATGAAAGCAGTTGAACTGCAAAGGAATTGTTAGAATTTTTTAGGAATGGCTTTTTTTTTGATGATAACAAATACATGTTTAGTAGGGAAAGTTTGCAGAAACTTAGAGTCAATCATGGATAAACATTGATTCATTTGAAGCTGGGTGAATGGTAGGGCCTTTTACCAGTCCTTCTTTTTTTGAATTACAAATATTCCTCTTAGGTTTATTACCTCAAAAATTACAGAAAGATTCAGACTTCTATATCACCTACCTTTATCTGAAGGAGAGTCAGTGAACAGTACAGCAGAGAGGGCAAAAGTAAAACTACAGAATGTATCAGTAGATTAAGCTATTACATTAGCCTGGACTTTTAAGGATGTGTGGTTGTATAAAATCGATACTGAGTCAACATTTCATTTAAGCCTGATGACTGGTATGTATTGGACATGAAATTATGGTGGTAATTCCTTTTCAATAAGGACATGTCCATAAGTATGCAGTAGCTTGTGCAATGTTTGACCATTTCAGCATACTACTGCTGTGGATTTGGGAGTCAAAGGCTCAATGACATATGGCATTCCTTTAGCCTGATGACCTCCCAAAGAGATGCTACTCAAACAGGAATCAGATGGTTTCAAGAACTGCATGAAACAGTGGAGGTTCCAGATGACTATGATAAAATAGATGAGCCAACTAAAGTACTGACATTTTAGGGCTTAGAAAGTGACATCTCATCACAGGTAATTAGGTTGTTGCAGGTTAAATTATGGAAGCTCTCCAACTAGGTTTGGAAATCACATAGCAGAAGCAAGCCCAGAGTTGGAGATATATTGCAATTGTTGCAACTCATAACCTTTGATTGTGCAGTCTTGATCTAAGGATGGCATTAAACAGAGGCATAGAGCAGCTAGTGGGCATCCAGAGTGAATCATCTCAGAGTCATATATTATGAAAGTTTAGACAGGATTTGGTAGTTTAGATGCAGTTTTTGGCCTAATACAATGAGATGTCATTCTGTCAGGATGACTGGGTTACCAATTCAGAATTGAGCTGTACATAAATCCATTCAAGTTCAGAGGCATGGGGGCTTACATCATGCAGCTGTGCTTGAAAAGCATTTTAGTTGTTTCTGAATTCAATATTTGCATATACTAAGTAGGCTGCCAGTGTTAGCCTAATTTTAGAACACTTGGTACACTGGTGGATTATGGGAGGATCAGTTAGGACTATTACAGTCTACATGGCAGCTGTGAATTTTGAATTTAAGGCTCAAGAACTCTCCAGCTTTGGAGAGTCTCTATGTTACTCAAAGTTTAAGGAAGGACCCAAGCACACAAAGTGAATCACAGGCTGTCTAGTAGTGAGGATTGTTTACTTATCTTGCTAACCAAGCTATATAAAAACATTAAGATGTATGATATCCATGTGATGTTGCAATTTTGCCCCTCTTCTATACTACAAACAGTTTAGAGTGGGGAAACCAATGGACAATGAAAGTGGTGGGGTGCAGCAGTGCCTAACATGAGGATGTGGTTATTTCAGATAAACAGATCGCAGTTTGATTTGAGAGGCCTAGGATGGCCCAAAGGCTAAAAGGACATCAAACAGTAGTGTTGGCAGCACAACAGCCATTAATTTGACTGGTCAAATGGGGGCTAGAATCAGCTCACTGAGTGTAGCAGAGAACAATGTAGTGGCCATAATTACACTTCATGATGGTTACTGCTGCAGATGCAGACAGAACATTATGAATGTTTATTGAAAATCATTAGACATTCAGGGCCTAGATCAAAGACTTTATTCACTCAGTTCAGATTAACCAGACTCCAGATATGATCCATGGCAAGGTATCATGTAAGTTAATCAAACGTGGAAGAAGGTGCTTACCTATTGCCTACCTGGGGTACATTAGATAAGGAAAGATAACTATCAAGACAAAGGCTAGTGGACACAGAGTACTAAGAGTTACATTACTTGTATCACCAAGGTGTAGATGGTTATTAATATATTTTCTTTCTTTTTCTTGCAGGTTGTATGAGGGTATTTGTGATAGACCAGTCTTTTGTCTAGTGGGCTGAGAAGAAGGCAGCGTTTTGTCCTGCTGGATCCCAGCTGTGGCTTGATGCCAAAAGATGGATGTTGTACCGGAATGGTCAGAAGGGCATATCAAGGATTAATCTTTGACATATCCTGAGCAAACTACTTGAAGAGTGGGCAATACTTTAGGTTGTACTGGTACATCAAGATAATAAATATTTAGGTTGCATTCCAAGGAGAGCACTACCATCACTTATAGCGAAGTACTGGTTATCTATCAAGAAATGTTTTTCAAAGGTCATAATAGTTTGGTCTGAAATCATATGAAAGCATATACATAGGAAATCACTTAGACTGAAAACCATATAGAAGCCCATTAAAACTATAAATTATATGAGACCTAAGTTATCACAAGACCTGTATATATTTTGCTGGAACACAACAATTTTAATGACATGGACCCTGTCTAGTACATAGATAATGATGTCCACCTGAATGAGCTAGGGCTCAACCTATTCAATGTCCACATACATTTGTTGCTGAAAGACTTAGTTTGTACCACATGGGACATTTTGGGGTTGGACAATTAAAAAAGGATTGATCTTTAAGAAGAGAAAGGAGAGATTTCCAAAGTTTGGGACCAAGGGCTGAGAAAGCATTGCCTGTGCAGTGAAGCCTAGGATTGGGGAGTTTAGAGGAGAGGACGTGAATGATTAAGATTGGTTGTATGCTGCTGTATCCCTGAGAGGCCTAAAGGATAGTGGAGGGAAGGAGGCACTTTGATAACTTTGATTAGTTGAGAGGCAAGTAGAAAGTCAGTACATTGTTTCACATGTAGTCATTTAGGTTTATCAATGTTTCTATAGTGGTGCTCTTTTTTTGAAGAGAGAGTGAGGAATCTGCAAATGGCATTGGAGATGGACTGAACTGTTGATAAATTTCATTTAGAGGCTGCAGCAATTGCAGGGAGACAATCCAGCTGAACCAGTAAGATACATTTACCTATGGCTTTTCTACTGGGTCTGGATGGAAAAGGTGAAATCCTATTAACCCTGAATAGTAGAAAGTTTATTATTATTTTTTTTTTTGTTTATGTATTCCAGATGGAGTTAGAAATTTAGGAAAGGGTCTAACTAAATTCCTAGGTATTTGAATGAAATGACATTTTCTATAGTTTTACTATAATGACTGAGGATTTTAGAGGACTTGAGATAGAAAAATACTATAGACAGACAGACAGATAGATCATACATCTGTACTGCTCCATTATAGAGCCCATAATTCAATATTGTGCTCCCTTTGGGATGCACCTGTCCAGACTATGATTCAACTTGAATGGCCCCAATAGTTTTCACAAAGAACATCAAAGGCCTATGCTGCATTACCTATTCAGATTACCTTACAGCTGTTTATTTCTGCTCTGTTTGAACAAGCTCATTAGGAATGAATTGTGCCTGGTTTAAAAAGTCCTCCTATGACCAAGTCCAGAGTGCCAACTTCACAGTCACAAAACACAAAACACCATAAACACCCATACTAAAGACCTTAACCCTCACCATAACCTAAACCAAACCTGCCTGCATGACAGATCACAGAATTCCTCTCTGGATCATTAAGCAAAGCAATTCTCTCATCCTCTTCAAATACAGCTTGAATGAGTAGATGGGTAACTGCAAGTATACTTCCACTCTAACCCCATAAACCCTCATGGAAATTGGAGTAGCAAGTAGTGGAAAATCCAGTCGATAAGTTAAAATAATCAACCTGGCCAATTGCCTTGTAACAGCTGTATTGTGTTTGGGTCTTAGTTTGGAGCAATTGCCTAGTAGCAACCTATGAACTTATGACCCTATGGAATCACTTCATGTATCAAAATCTTGTTTAAAAAATATCCTTAGTATGTAGACATATGCATTTCTAGCACTTTGCCTTGGGGATTTACTCATGATTATGAATGTGCAATGTTTAAACTGTTTTCTTAATAAACAGAAAACTTTTATATGTCCCTCAAATGAGTACTTGCTTCAGGCAGACTTGCTTGTTTCCAGTATAAGCATAAAGCAAATCTTGGTGATATAATCTGGTGTGCATCATTCTGTCCTGCATTGCCCTTTTATGTAATTGTATGCAAGTACCTTTCTTGACCATTAACTTTTATATTGTATACCAAGCTAAGCATAGTTAGCATAACTGCATACAGAAATTGTACAATCACTGAGTCACACTTATCCTGTAAGATCACCATGGAACATATTCTGGCTGTGCTCTCTAAATCTAAACATAAACTTTCATGAGACCAAAGAATTTAGCAGAATGTTGTGGTGCTGTGGTAGCGTTGTCGCCTCACAGTAAGACATTGTCCTGTTCGATTCTCAGCTAGAGCGTCTTCTGTGTGGAGACATGCTTGAATGGGCGTACCTTCGTTGAAGGTTGTGCTTCAGGGCTGGCAACTTGGCACATAAAAATCTGCTGCCAATCATTAGTGGACCGAAGTTATGCTGTGGCAACCCCTAACCGGGAAAAGCCAAAAGACACAACAACCCAATTAATAAAAGTAGACATGCCCTCATTGAAACCTCATGCACTAGTTTAACTTACTCCTAGGAAAACTATATGTGCATGAGGTTTGTAATACAATTGTAGTAGTGCCCCTGCGCAAAGGAGAGCTTTGCTACAGACCTCAGGAATTACAGAAAAATCATACTAACTGGCCAGATTTGCAAAGTCATGAAACATATCACATATGACCCCTAAACTATGATATTAAAAATCTCATATAACTGAACTCACAACAGCTTGTTTTTGTCAAGGACATACATCTAATCAGTTTGATAAATATCTATGAGAAATGTACAGAGGTACTAGAAAATGTTCACTCAGTGTGCACAGACAGTCTGAATCTGGCCAACGACTGTGATACTGTACTCATTCAGGAATTGTTAACAAGCTAAACAAAACTGAAGATAGACCCTTAAATGTTAAAATAGATTGCACACTGGCTGAAAGATAGAATTCATATAATTAACATGTCAAGTCCACTTCAGAAAGTAAGAAAGTAACTAAGTAAAATGCTACTGATCTCAGTTCTAAGACATCTCCTTTGCTGTATACACCTTTCTGACTCCCAGATCAGAAACACAGACGTCTAGCTAACTAGATTAGATGAGGACTGAGTCTAGGTGCCATCATCAGTTTCTACATTGACAGAAAGTACTTCAGAAAGAAACAGTCCTTTCAATTCAATGATGTACAGAGAGAGGATTCAAACTGAAGGCAAAAAAGTACAGCATCATTACCCATGGCAATCATGCTTAATTCACAACTTCCAAAATAGCAACATACCCACTCCACATGGACACTGTAGTCAGGCCATTATGTTACAGTCTTCTGAAATTAGTTTGGCTCAAAATAATGCAAAAAGAATCTTTATTATAAATATATACACAATAAAAACAATGTTAAATACATCAGTTAAGAGTTTGGAGATTAATGAAAATGTAATTGATAATGCAGCAGTTAGAGCAAATTAACTGAACAAATTATTCATTAGTTATTCAAATACTCCAGTTAGTCAACATCTAGATTACTTAGGTAATAAACTAATATTAGAATGGTGTCCAATGATTACTGAGGGCATGGTGACACTTACTCTTGATAGCATCAGAAAGGGTACAGGTATGGATATTGATGAGATACCTGGCATTTTATTAACTAAGGTCAACACTTCACTGATTAATACTTTAAGCAGAATGTGTAGCAATATGCTTAGAAATAACTATGCATCAAACACTTAATAAACTTCTCCTGTAATTTCCATTTTTAATAAGGATTACATTTCACTGCCTCAAAATTATAGGATGATAAGCTTGATGCTCATTTTAGAAACATATTGATAGATGTTTATTACAATTTTTGTCACAACCTAATAATTCAAGGTTCAGTTTTAATATTATCAGCATGTTTTTTGCAAGGGCACATTGAGTCTTACTAGCTTAAAAGATTTTTATGAACCTGTTAGCTTAGCCATATATATGAGATTATCAGTAGAAATGTTGCATTTAGATGAAATAAGGATCTTGATGTTTTAAAGAAGAATGGAATAAATTACTATATTACAATATGGACTGAAAACGGACTTACTAGTAGGACCCCACAGGTTGTGGTAAATGCTATCATTGGTAGCATATCATCAAAGCTGGGAATCCTGCATTGGTTAGTACTGTGGCTTTTTGCTTAATTTGGAAATATCAAATTAGGTACTAAGTGTTGGATGAATAAATTTACTGCCAATTGCAAAATTATTCTTTTTGGCAACATCAGATGAGGATTATATTTACTGTATGTAAATGGTGATATTGATAGCATGACTAGATTGGGCAAAAGAAAATGCTTAAAACTTAACAACAGCAAGTTTCATGTTATATAGTTTGGTTTACCTATGTGAGCATTATCTTTTGGTGGAGTACCCTTGTCATTAGCTTATGAAATACTTGATTTTGGTATTGTCATAACAAATAAATTGTTTTCAAACATACTTGCGCATAATTAGAAATAAAGCTATGAGGCATTAGGATATTTGCTGAAAAATATTTCACTACATGAGCCAAAGAAAATTTTAGAATTATTGCAAAATGTATATTAGTCCACTGCTTGCATATAATTCATTTTATATATATTCAAAGTCAGATACATAATACCTATCTAATTGTATCTATATAAATTAGACTAAGAACAAAACAGGTTTACTAGAAGTACTTCTACAATAAAAAATGAGTTATATGTAAAGATTTAAGAGGCTTCAACTGCATTCAATTTATTATAGATAATTTAGGGAAAAATTAACACTAGCATATTATGCATAAAAGGATGACATTAAGCAAGTGTTGTGTAATCTTGATTTAAGATGCAGTTCTGCTGCTCATAAATATTACAACTTGAATTTCAAAATTTACATGACCAAATCAGTATTTAGAACCAGATTTATTACTCAGACCTTGCCAAGGATTTGGAATGTTATTCCTAATGATATTACGGAGTCAACGTGTATAGATATGTTCAAGGCTTATTTGGACACATAGATAGGTGATAGAGTTTTTAATAAAATTTTTGGAGTCTGTGAGTTAATGACTAAGGACACATCATTGGGAACTGTAACTTATAAACAAATAAACTTATGAGAGTTTTCTGTCTAGCACAACTCATTTCTGAAGTTAATTTTATTGACCCTCTAAACTCAGGCCTAATTAGACCAATTCTTGAGTACAATGATTCTTAAAAAATGCAGATAGTCAGACATCTCAAGAAGCTAGAGTGGCCTCAAAGGTTCATGATAAAAAAAAAAAGATTATTGGCCAAAAAATCCTTAGCTATCAGTACAGAATAGAATGTCCCTATACTCTGTTTCTTATAGATAACTGCATAGAGATCTATGCCTGGCACTCCATGCCATTAAAACTCTACCCTAACAGATATAATATACCTTCACATAGATAGCTACCCAAACTCATGAGTCAAGTATATGAACCTTCAACAACACAGAAATAAAATATATTGGCGGGAATGAGTCATTACACAACTGTTTCCCATCTGTGGAACAAAACATCCTAGCATGTTTAAATGAGTGGAATCTTTGCCTCCTTCAAGATTAGCCTTGATGACTAGCTATGAAACTACATGTCCATCCTTGCCCTGATATGGGTTTCATTTCTACAAATGAGAGAGGGTACTGATAGATGGCAGTATTTGGCAATGTGCATATAGTCTTCAGACTTATTTGCCTTGGAGTTCCTATGACCTAATAGATTAATTGGCTGCTATCAAAAAATTAAAATATTATCTCAGTATTTCAGTAACATATTTGTTCTTCTTAGATCACCAGTATAGAGGTGATTTTGTCTTAATGCAATTAACAATTCTAATAACATAAAATGAAATGAATGCATTGAAATAATTAAATAGGAATTACTTAAAAATCATTTTTTTAGTGTTTTTCCACAAATAATTCAACTAGGTCTTTAAGATAAGATGCAAAAGCTCCATAACTCCTCATTGTACTCCGGCATTCATGGTGTACTTCGGGTGAATACTTTCATCAGTACAATAGCCTTGAAATCTGACGGTTTTCAAATTGGGAAAAATTTGCTTTAGAGACATTGGGCAACACTCAAGCTGGGCATGCAGTGTTTAAGATAGCAAGTTAAAAATAAAACCCACAATGAGCATTTATGTCAGAAGTATTAAATTAAACATAAAATACATAGAGGATATATTAGCAGACATTACATCTTTATCAGTTTGGCTAAAGGAAAATGAAACATAGCATCTCGTTTCTAAAGACACTATGAGATCCGTAATGAAAATGTGAGACTCAAATTACCAAGTCCAGAAATACTGAAAACTAAGAATGTACAGGAGAAGAAGGATTATCAGACACCACTCTTCTCCTTTAAATGGGGGCAAGCTGCACCCTGCACACCTGATATGGAAGGAGGGCAAGCCCCCATCCCACAAACATATATATATATATATATATATATATATATATATATATATATATATATATATATATATTCAGAGAGAGAGAGAGAGAGATACTAATGCCAAGATCACCATACCTCAGGGAACAAGGAATATTCCAAGAAATGTCAATCTTCAAGTCTGTCCATGTCTTCAGCTATTTAGACTCCATATATTCGGATACTCAATGCAATTCCTGAGAATTCAAATGGTTATTAACATCAGGGGCTATATGCATATATAACTAAACCTGAAGATGTTTTATTGGACTTATTTCCTACTGGTAAGCATCATACCACAATTCCTGATTAAATGAACTATTCCTATAGTAATTTGGATTGTTGCATAGCAACTTAACACCCAAAATATTTTATTATTCTTAGCTTGTTATTGTCAAACACCATATTGTTGATCTTGATCATCCAAACGATTAATACAAGCAAGATGATTTTTTATGATCTGTTTACACCGTCAGGGTATCATATATGTGCAAATAACCAAAAATAACTGAGTTTCAGGAACTGCTTTGGGCATGAATGCGCATGCTTCTGGGTCAAACATACAGACTACACCAACTATTTTATGTCTGCATTCTAATTCTGATGTACACACAGATACAGCGACTGAATCCACTACTGTTATTTGACCACAGGTGGACCTAAATTAATGACTTTGGGATTGTTTTGTAAACCTACCATTTTACAAGCTTCTGCTGATACATCTGACACCTACAGAGACACTTTAAACAAATTACACAATGCCCTTTTAAGGTACAAATCTCTTAGTATTGACAATGCATACTTAAATGAGTGTTTAAAGTTATGTATTGTACCTAAAGGGCTTCGGATACATAAATATTCCAACAATGTTGTTAATGGGAGTGAATTTCACAAAGAACTTTTAAATATATTTGATAACTGTGGCCTTGACATTTTGAGGGCCATTGTAAGAATTTATTTATTTATTTATTTCAGTTTGGTAACCAGGGAAGTCCACTGGGCCCAAGTGTGTGTGTTTTCAGTTGAGGCCCGGGAGAGAAACGCTCCATAAAACATAAAACAGTAAGGTTACAAAAGTATGGAAGTTACAGGATAAAGTACAGTTTACAAATATCTACATACAGTATCAGACTTGATCCACAAAGATAATTTTGATATATCTGATGGTTGTACTGTAGAGATTCATTTGAAATATACCTTCATTACAAATGAAGTGTAGAAACATTATGCATACAATCATTTAAAGTAAGAAAGGAAACACTTTACATTCAATCATTTGAAGTAAGATGCTATTTACAATATTTACAAAGTTGAAATTGTGTATTGAGTAGCAACTGCAGCGAGCTCGAGTCTACTCAAGGAAATTGTTATTGGGGTATTAGAGAAATTAGGAACCTAGGAGATAAACTTCATCAGGGTATTTGTTAAATAGAATTAGATAGGGTGAAAGCAAGTACATTTCCATTTGGAGGACAGGTGAGTGAAAAGCTGGGTTTTGAAGTTTTCTGAGTTAGATATTGTCCTAAGTGTGGAAGGGAGAGAATTACATTTGCCTACTGAGAAAGAGAGGAGAAGTTGGCCAGCAGGTCGTTTAGGTTTGCGAATAGTAACTAGGTTTTGATGTTCAGATCTGAGAGGTCTATTAGGGGTGTAGGGGGAAGGATGTTTGTTAGAGCTGGACATTTATTCGGGTGAGATACAAGTCTGTGTGCTGTGGTAAGTTGGAGGTAGTCTAGGTAATTAGAGAGTTCTTGCCAGTTTAGAGAATGAAGGGTAAGGCAGTGATGGGTGGAATATTTGGATCTGGTGTCAAATTTAGAGATCTTATTACAGCAGTTTTCTAATTTAGAGGTGATGGTAGAGGTCAGGTTAGTAAGAAGAGGGGCTCCATGTAACAGGGATGGGAGAAGATAAGTAGTAGCCAAAGTATGTCTAGTAGCGTTTGAGAGAAAGAGATTGTTCATATAAAGCATACCTAACTTTTGGTAGGTTTTCTTTATATTTTGTTGAATATGGATATCAAACTTGAGGTGTTCATCAATAGCAATGCCAAGAAGTTTTGCGAAGGGGACCATTTCTATGGGAGAGTTAGTTTGGCTAAGGGCTTTGAATGAATTTTTGTCATAACAGAACGTCTTAGAGGGAGGGAATAGTAGAATTTTAGATTTATTTGCATTTAGTGAGAGGTAGTTTTGTTGCATCCAATTTTCAGTAGTTGAAAAAGCAGTTTGGGCTTTAGTCAGTAGTTCAGGGATGTTTGAGGCAGAGCAGACTAACATAGAGTTGTCTGCATATTGAATAACTTTGGCATCAGGAATAGCAGAGTGAAAGTTATTGATAAAGATGTTAAAAAGCATAGCCACTTGGGGTAGGTAGAAAGGAGGAGGTGGTGTTCTTCCATTTGACTGCCTGAGATCTGTCTGGCAGGTAGCTAGAGGACCAGGATACAGTATTTGGTGAGAGATGTAGGTTTGAGAGACAATAGATAAGGTGTTTATGGGAAACAGTATCGAAAGCTTTAGAAAGGTCAAGAAGAACTGTGAAAACTAAGTGTCCTGAATCTCGGGCTTGGTTGACAGTTTCTAAGATGGAGAGTAGAGCGGTTATAGTGCTCTGGTCTGGACGGAAGCCATGCTGGATTGATGTAAGGAGTTGGTTTTGTGTTAGGAAAGGCATAAGTTGTAGGTGGATACATTTTTCCTAAGATTTTGGAGATTGGTGAGGGCAGAGCAATGGGCCAGAAGTTTGAGATGTTGGTGTTTTTGCCTCCTTTGCAGAGAAGAAGAATGTAGGCTGAACGCCAGAGTTTGGGTACATATGATTCCTTTAAAGATCTGTTGATTATGATGCTGATTGGGAGTGTATACTGTCAGCTGCACATTTTAGGAAGGAGGAGGGAATATTATCAGGAGCATTGGAGTAAGGTTTAAGTTTGGATCAGAGTTTATTTATGAGATTGGTAGAGACAGGTTTAAGCTCAAACATAGGGAGGTTAGATGAAGACGAATGGTGGATAGGTGGATTATTGTTAAGGGAGGTCTTGGTCAGGTCAGAAATAGTTTCAATAAAAAAAATGAATTAAATTTGGAGCCTAATTCAAGGTCAGATATTCTTGGGTCAGGACAGGGATTATTCTTGGAGCCAGGGTTGAGAAGGGAGTTTATTGATTTCCAGAATTGTTTGAGGTTATTTTTATTATTGGACTGGAGCTTAATATAATATGATTTTTTTGTCTTTAGTGATTCACTATTTTGCTAGGTTACTGAGTTGTTTGTAGTCAAGCAGGGTTTTGGGCAGTTTGTTGTTTTGGTAAAGCTTCCAAGATTTGTTCCGTTGAAGCATAATTTGTTTGGTTTCTTTGGATAGCCATGCAGTGGTATTTGTTTTTATCCTTTTGTTTCTTAGTGGGGCTAGGGAGATTAGAGTGTCAAGGAAGATAGAGTTGAAGTGGTCTATAGCTTTATTAAGAAGAAAGGTATTTAGGATTTGCCAGTTCATTTGTTTGAGAATATTTGATAAAGCTGAGGGGTTGAAGTTGCTAAGGTTGCGAGTGGGAATGTATTGATGCTGATGTGGGTTAGAGCTAGTTGAACGATGAATGAAGGCTGGAAGGTGGTCGCTAATGCTGTCAGGAATGGTGCCAGAGTAGGTTATTTTATT
The DNA here is from genome assembly GCF_019279795.1 of Protopterus annectens. NCBI lineage: Eukaryota > Metazoa > Chordata > Ceratodontiformes > Protopteridae > Protopterus > Protopterus annectens. The sequence continues at coordinate 983,430,066 of NC_056725.1, read as the reverse complement.
GGGATGAGGGACTAGGATCCAGTCTATAATGGATCCTGAGGGATTTGTTTTATTGGGTCGGATGGTGGACAGGATTACTTGAATAAAGTTATAGAGGTTAATGGATAGGGAGGGAGAGGGACTATTGATCTTGTTCCAGTAGAAATTTACGTCCCCTAGTATGTAAGTTTCATAATTAATTTCAGATGAGGCCCATAAGAGAATATCTTCGAGGGTAGAGATGTTGTTGCCAGGTGTGATATAAATATATATATATATATATATATATATATATATATATATATATATATATATATATTAGGCAATGATGCAGATATTCTTGTGTTTATTCATTTTTAGTAGACCAACTGATAGCTCAGTATTGTTGAATTGAGGGGATTGGAATTTGGAGGGGAAATTAAGGTAAGAAGATTAGAATAGATTAGGGCAGTGCCCCCGCCTTTTTTATTTGGTCGGTCAGTTCTGAGAGATTGAAATCTTGTAGGCAGGATTTCAGAGTCAGAGATATGGGGTTTGAGCATGAAATTAACATTTTACAGAAACAGATTGACACTTATGATGCACGGGTTACTAATGATTTACTGTTTGGCATCGAGTCTAGAGAAAAATAGATATTATGAGCTGAGGGTTCACACTGATAAAAAATGTGATGAAATACTGAATAGAAAATACAAAATAATTGACAGGGATACCAAGGAATACAAGGAAGGTAAACAATACCCATTACCTAGATTGCAAAACTATACACCCAATTCTGAGCGTAGTCTACACAATAATTCCAACACATTCCACACTCAACAACCAGTTCAACTGAATCAAGGCACATTTGTTGGAGAGAATGCTGAGCATGTTTATTGAGATTCTTTTCCACGTAGATCTGAGAGACTTCATAATAAATACAACAACAACCATTTTCACAGGGGGACCTACCATCAGAGGGGATGGGGTTACAGAGAAAACTGTCACCAGAACTAGATGCTGCTGAGACTTCTCTCCTTGCTGACAATTTTCATGTGGTGAGTCAATCAGGATTTCATATTTTCAATTACAGTAGTCTAGAGGTTAGTGATGATTTTTTTTTATTTATTCATTAAAGGTTTTAAGTTTGTTCCCATGAAAAAAAGTAACCTCACACAGGTTATTTTGGATTTAAAAATGTTTATCAGAAAACTTAATTTAGAGAATATGTTTGGTGACAGTCCTTCAACATCTAGTCAGTTCTCCCTAAAAAACAAGTATATTTAACCCTCCAATCCACCACCAACTGAGGAACTTGAACTTGAAAATGTGATAGAAACAGAGATAAGGAAAATGTTTAAATGTAGTAAAGCAACATCTAATCTAGATGTTAATGAGAAACAACTTTTGATTCAATTATGTTAAAATTCTATGATTCGAATTATGGAGCCAGACAAGGAAGGGGGCATTGTCCTGATGGACAAAATTTTGTATGAAGGCAAGATGTTTTCCATTTTACATGATGATTCAAGGTAAAATAAGGTTTCTATTAATGAGATTAATATCTTTTATAAGAAGATTGATTTGGCTCTCAAAGATTTATTTGATCATGGGGTCATAGATTTTGAAACCTACAAGTATTTGGAAAACAACACTCCTAGGGTACCTTCCATCTTTGGGATACCCAAAGTTCACAGGAATACTGAGGATTTCCCCTTAGACCTGCTGTTGTTTCAAAAGATTCCAAAATCTCCCCTTTGGCCAAGTACGTAGACTGGAAATTGTAACTTTTATGTGGAGGGGAAACCCATTTGTTAAAGGATTCATGGGAATTTCTGAGCAGGGTCAAGTCTGAACATTTTTCCCATGACTTAAAATTTGTCACAATAGATGTGGTGGATTTATTTTCCATCATCCCCCACAACACAGGGTTAACCTGGTTGGAAGAAGCTCTTAGAACGAGACCAGGGGCTACAGAATGTGACATATTTCTGTGTTTGGAGTATGCTGAGCTCGTCCTGAGGAACAGTTTTTTGTTTTTTGAGGGGAAGTTCTTTTGAAAAGAAACAGGAGTGGCCATGGGGGCCAGTTGTTCCCCCCACCTACGCAGACATAATTCTATCAGTGTGGGAACAAAATTATGTGCATGCCAGCATTTATACTAAGTTTTGGACTTTATATGCCAGGTACCTTGATGATATTTGTATTTTTTGGGTGGGGAATTTAGAATATTTAGAGGAATTTATTCAGTATTTGAATCAAACTACCACCTTTTTTAAGTTCACTTATTAAGTCGCTACAAAAAAATGTTAATTATTTTGAGTTTTCCTTATACAAAACTGAACAGGGCTTCAAGTCCACTATCTTCAGAAAACCTACTTTCTCTAATACCTACATCAGTTTCACTAGTGCACATCCACTTTTTCAGAAGAAAGGGATTGTAAAGGGACAATACATATGTGTTAGTCGTATGACATCCCTAGATGTAGATTATGAGAATGAATGTACCATATTAGAACGTATGTTTTTGGAGTAAGGTTATCCTACTGAACTTATTTCAAATATTAGAATGGATGTCACTTGAAGGATAAATACAGTCCGATCCCGGGTATTGGAGACAGTTTTATCTAATAAAGGAGTATATTTGTGTTTCAACATTATTCAGGAGTTTTCCTTGTGGTGCCTTTCATTGTTGGTCCAGATTTTTTAGTTTCTTGTGGTTTTTGATGGATTTTGCTCCATTCCTTTTGGTTATTTGTGCATTATGGAGTCTTCTGAAGGGCACACTACACCCACTAACAGATCAGAAAGACCAAGGGGATCCTAAGTGGGTGAATTTAGGAAAATAGCTGGCCAACTGACACAGCTTGTAGAACTATTGACTCCTCTTAGCCAAGGACTTATGGCTTTTTTATCTAGATTTTGTTTGCCCAGAAATCAGGAAGTATTGTCTCGTTCCGGGCCATCTAAATGTCAGGACGTTCCAGGAACTGCTTTGGGCGTGAATGCGCATGCTTCTGGGTCAAACATACAGGCTATTTATAATACGTTGACTATTTTTAGTCCACAGTCTAATTCTGATGTACACAAGGATACAGCGACTGAATCCACTACTGTTATTCGACCGCCAGTGGACCTAAATGAATGGCTTCAGGATAAACCATTGTTTTGTAACCCTATTCTTTTACAAGCTTCTGCTGATACATCCGACACCTTCAGACACACTTTAAACAAACTGCACAATATCCTTTTAAGGTACAAATCTCTTAGTATTGACAATGCATACTTAAATGAGTGTTTAAAGTTACGAATTGTATTGTACCTAAAGAGCTTCGGATACATAAATATCCCAACAATGTTGTTAATGGGAGTGAATTTCACAAAGAACTTTTAAATATATTTGATAACTGCAGCATTGACATTTTGAGGGCCATTGTAAGAAATACTGAGCATGAAATTAACATTTTATAGGAGCAGATTGACACTTATAACACACGGGTTACAAATGATTTACTGTTTGGCATTGAGGCTCAGAAAAAAAAAACTGAACAGGGCTTCAAGTCCACTATCTTCAGAAAACTTACTTTCTCTAATACCTACATCAGTTTCACTAGTGCAGATTCACCTTTTCAGAAGAAAGGGATTGCAAAGGGACATCCACTTTTTCAGAAGAAAGGGATTGTAAAGGGACAATATGTATGTGTTAGTAGTCATATGACATCCCTAGATGTAGATTATGAGAATGAGTGTACCATATTAGAATGTATGTTTTGGGAGCGAGGTTATCCTAGTGAACTTATTTCAAATATTAGAATGCATGTCACCCAAGGTAGGAAAGATAAATACAGTCCTATCCTGGGTATTGGAGACAGTTTTATCTAATAAAGGAGTCTATTTGTGTTTCAACATTATTCAGGAGTTTCCTTTGTGGTGCCTTTTATTGCTAGTCCAGATTCTTTCATATAATATATGTATTTAACCAAATGCATGACTGAAATGGAATGCAGTACCACCCAATGAATATAGAAATGCTCTCAAGGAAAAATATTCTGATCTGCTGAACTCCATGTTGACATTTAGTCTCACTATTATGAGTAGCTCTATTACCCCTTTTCAGGAAAGGGGTGCCAATGCTTTGTGTACTCAAAAGGAAGCATCACTCTACATATTGCTGTCAGCATTTAACTTTGAAAATTTATACTAACTATATTTAATTCTGAGAGCTGATTTAATTACTTATAAATATTGCCAAATTACACTAGAAATAAATAGTTTGATGTCATCAAATATGTTACTTCAAATCAAATCTAATGAAGTACCAAACCATCTTTTATTACCCAGACCTAATACTAAAAAAGTATCTGAAACAATTATCTGGTCATTTTTTAAAGGATATTAGGTTAAATTTATACATTTGTCTAGTTGTTAGCAATACTGGTATATGGAAACTTCATTTCTCAATGCAAATAACAAATAACAATTTTAAAGCCTTTCAGAAATACACCAAAAATGTTAATGTAAAATGTTATTGAAGGGATTAACTGAGGAGCTGACATAATAATACAGTCTGTTTATAGCTAAAGTACTATACCTAATCAAATATGCACACTATATATATATATATATATATATATATATATATATATATATGAAGCAAATCAATACTAACCGGTTCACTTCAAAGAAGACTATAAAGAATTTACTCTGAAACACAGGAAAAATAATATGTAAGTATGTATTTAACATGCAACTCATGGACATGAAATACATTAGTTTAGTAGACTAAACTGCAACACAAAAAGTGGTATTTTCTACATATTTCCATCCAAAAAGGAGTTCATTCAAATGTGCTTTTTGCCACTTAGCAATGCTATGACAACTACTTCATAAATCCACTATTACCAACATTTAAGAACAGTCTCATAAATAATAAGTATCGAGCAAAACAGCGAATGTCCATTAATAATTGTAACTGTACTGGTCAATATTAAAACTGAAAGAGTTTCCCTGTTTCTGACATGTAAATTTCAGTCATAATACAGAAACTGTCTACACTGTAAAATTCTAACTATGATGAAACTGAAAAAAATTGAAGATAAGGGATAAAGACGTGTACTGACCACAGTAATTTATTGAGATTGCTATAAGCTACTGAAAATTATTTACATATCTATGGTTGAGTTCTTTCTTCTGTAAAACATGCTGCAACTATTGTAGATATAATATAAAAAATCTATAGAAAACATTAATAACATTGTATTTAACTCTTCTATACCACTGAGGATCGTATCCCTCACTGTTTAGATTCTGGTAACGTATCAATAAGAAAATAAGACTAATGCACAAGAAAATATTCAGACTTGCTAGTATGTGTGATGTTTCATCTTATAAAAAATGACAGTGGTCTACTTCTCATTTTTACACTGGATATTATTTGTACAACTTCAATAAATTCCTACAGTGAGTGACATTCATGAAAATGAGGCAATGTTCCAAAAATGAGTTCCTGCTGCTATTAAACCTTACAGAAAGCTTTTGAAGTTGCCATGACACATCAGTGCCAGATGCTAGAATTGGTGAGTTCCCTTACACCATAACAACTTTCCAATATCAGTTGCATATAAATGTATTTGTTTTAGGGGATGTCAGGCAGTCTGGTTGTTTTAACTGAGTGCCTTTATGCAAGTGGCCAATGAGGACACCATTGTTTTATGTAACAAACTATATGTATGTTAATCTAAACTAGAAATGTTACATTAAACTAGAATACTATGTTCACATTTGCCTTACAAATACTTATACTCTAATGACAGTACTAGCAATAAACATATCATTTATATTTTACAGAGCTTTTCTATTTGGTCTGTGCACTATACCTTCCATTCAGAGAAACAAGGTAACATAAGGATGGTGTCATTCAAGCGTATATTGCAATACCACTGTTTTTAGTAAGAAGCAGTGTGGTCATAGCTCTCAACCTCTTAGAGAAAGAAATCTGAGCAAAGACAGAAATAATGGGGAAAGGCCCAAACATAAGGACAATTTTTTAAATATTGAACTTACAAACTTAGAAAGTTGGTAGAATAGAAGGTTTTGCATTAGCATGATTTTTCTGAAGGATATGAAGTCTGAATCTGAAATGTCCATCATTATTTTCTGACTTCAGTCCTCAAATATTTGGCAATAATTTTCCAGAAAACCACAGTTTTATGAGTAACAGGCCAAACATTTGAAGCAGAAAAATAGACATTCTGTGAAAATCTGTACAGCTGAGAGATATGTAAGGGTACAGATTATGACAAGTGGACAGAATAAAATGATTTATTTGGTTCAGTTGAAATGCTTTATATTCTATTTTTCCTGGTGAATTATGTCCAAGTTTATCTTTTTTGCTGACATTTCTGCTTTATGAGTATAGTAGTATAGTGGAACAATTTGTCCCGATAGCAAATATTCAGATCTAAATGTGCAGAACTGTTCACTACTGTTAAATGACTATGCCAATCTCAGCATGATTAAATTCATGTGTTTATATAACAAAACTGAATGGACATGATGTTCTTATAAACCTCAGTTAAGCATTGTGAAACACGTCCGTGAGAAGGACTCATACTATATAGGTGAAGACAACGATAAATGGTGAATATCACAATAAGGTTTAATTAAATTGGAGCAGCCAGTCATTTGTAATAAAATCCTACCTTTAGCTACACAGACTGCAGTATAACCAGTGAACCTGCAAAACTGTGAGATAAGGATATGTATGTAGTATGTGTGGGAGATGCACATGATATGTGTGTGTGCGCGTGTGTGTGTGTGTGTGTGTGTGTGTGTGTGTGTGTGTGTGTGTGTGTGTGTGTGTGTGTGTGTGTGTGTGTGTGTGTGTGTGTGTGTAGCTATATCTGTATATATATCTATATCTATAGTTACAGCTGTATCTATATCTATAGCTATATCTATCTATCCATATCATTTTATTGCCAAGCAACAGTCCTCTTGGTACTCTATTGGCCCATTCATTTACCCTCGGTGTGTGATCTGTTTCCTGCTCATTCATTCCCTGCAGGGAGACAGTCATTTATATCAAAACTTGTTTTTAAAGCTTTGCTCCCAGGTTGGCTGACATGAATACCTTCATCATTGCTGTGGAATATTATTCCCCCTCCTAGCATGCATCATTTCAAAGACATAATACACAGGGCTATTGTCATCACCTTGGCAGCATCACACCCACATGCCATTTACTGCTTATTTCATGGAAATCCTTCACTTGCTGGGTGATAGTCAGCCAGCCAAAAACACCATTCCTTCAACCAAAGACAGATAAGCCTTTCCAGCCTGTAATCTTAGCTGTATCCTTTTACAGCACTGAGCTGGGTTATACTTAGTTTTAACCACAGATGAATGGACATTGTACAGTTGGAGCTGTTCCAGTTCTCACTTTTCACAGACTCACTATAACAACAGCACAACTTCAGTGCTGCTCATATGTTACACCTTTCCTACCTCCCTGATAATAGTAGCAGGTATACCACTCATCATAACCTACACTTTGCAGCTGTATGTCATGGCATTTAGCCCCTAAAGCCTTTGATATTGCTCCTGTGCCTTTTAATTGGCCCTCACCTTTAATATCTTAGGATTTACTGCATATCTTTTCAACATTTTTGCAGATTTATTATTTTAAGGGGGTCATTGTGATTGATGTTGGGGCTATTTTGATTCTCTGGGTTTGATATTTTGGATGTTTTGGCACAGTGATGCCAAAGGAGTGCAGCAAGAGGGACAGGAAGACAATATATGGCTAAGCAAACAACAGTGAACCCAAAAGATACTAGCACTAGGCAGAGGGCTTCATTTACAACTTATTTACAGTATCTATTGCTCTGACTCTAGAATCAAGAAATTAAAGATGGGGAAACCAGTTCAGAAGACGAAGTGTACCTGACAGTTTACGTCCAAGACTACTTTATTGACAGTGCTGTCATCCATGAAATCACTTAATACAAGGATAGATAGAACTTCCTATTTCTACATCTTTAAACAAAAGATGTTGCTTATGCAAATAAGACATTGGAACACATATCCAATTTTTTTGGATAAAAACTGTAACAGATTTGTAGTTGCAGACTTTGGATTTTTTCCCTTTATCCAGGACTATGAAAGACTGCAGTGCAACTTATATCTTCTAGAAAAATATAGAAAAAAAAGTGCTTATAAATTATCATGTTAGTCATGCTAATGGCACGGATTGCTGGAGAACCTATCTTTCAAATTGTGTATATTTTCTAATTCCTTTCCCCTTTCAGAAATTGTAATGGACTGTTCCAGAGTGGTAGAAACAGCTGATTGCTATATTTTTTCAAACTGACAAGTTAGTTAGAAAAATCCAAATTGTGGACAGTACTGTTAAAAGTGTGAAGAAACACAGAATAGTTTACCATAAGTTCCAGTGAATGTCTACTGAAGAACTAGAACATAATGGCCTTCAATTATTTTATATCTAGATAATAATGCTTTAATCTCTGTGGTATTGTTTGCTGATAATATTTAAGGAAATAAAGATTTATAAAATATGCTTTATTTGCAAGTTGTTAACCTGCTTAACAACTTTATATGCAAGTTAAAAAGCAGGTCTAGGTGTTGGTATAATGGTTTAGGAATTTATCTCACAATCGCAAGGTGTAAGGTTTAATTCTCACCTTTGGAAGGTAAACTGGGTAGACTAAAAGGCCCACAATGGTAGCAAGCCTAGTACTTCACTATTAACCTAATAATATATGTCTCCATGATGGATCTATTTCAGATATAGTAAAATGCAGTAGTGGATGCTAACACTAACCGTGCCCCATTCACAAATGCCCATTTTATCTTAGAAACTATCTGTCCTTAACACTAACATTACACAAGGCACTCAGACACATACCACATACTGCAGTATAAATGTACGACACTGAATTTATCCTGCTTACCTAGCCCTCACTTTGTCACTAACCTGCAAGTACTTGCTATCATGCTTCCATTCCCAAGTCCAAAACCTTCAGTGTAGGCATTAAAATCCCAAACCTAAATATACTGTATCTTACTTCACCAACACTTGCTAATGCTGCAGGTTCTTGATGAAATTCCCAAGTCATTCCCTCTGTCAACAAACTGGAGCTTCACTGGAGTGAATGTCATAAGTGATAGATATAGGTTGTTCTTCTTCTTCTTTTGGCTTTTCCCGGTTAGGGGTTGTCACAACGGAACTCCAGTCTGCTAATGATTGGCAGTAGATTTTTACGGTGCCGAGGTGCCTGCTCAATGCCCAACCTTCAACAAAGGCATGCCCATTCATGCATGTCTTTCGAACACCACTCGACTGCAAGGAGGACATGTAGACTCCACACAAAAGGCGCTCCAGCTGAGAATCAAGTAAAAAAAAATGTATATATCTATATATATATATATATATATATATATATATATATATATATATATATATATATATATATATATATCTGTAGACACACACACACACACACACACACACACTATGCACACATATGCATACATACATAGAGCAAAGCACAAAGAGAATAACTGCTTATAGACTTTATTGTCATTTAGATATAGTTTGCTAACAGAATGACTAAATGGACTGTGTAAAGTAGTATAATTTATGACATCTTTACAGAAAACATGCTTAATGCTCTTAATGGTAAATTTTGTTTTGTGATGATAGGTGGATTTGTCACCTATGCCAGCACAGCTAGCTGGAATTTTATAAATAATTATCTGTCAATCATATCATTCTGATTTGTACAGATGCTTCTGATGAAAATGTATTTGTGAGGATTGCTTGTGTTAAATATCAACAGTGTTCCCTGCTAAATAGAAAAGAAATGTACATGCATTATTGTTACTGTTTAAATGTATACATTGTAACAGCATATACTGGAACAGTAGAACTTAATCTTAGTCTTGATAACTTAAAAAAATATAAGAAATTAAACCACTGGGCTTAGGTTATAAAGATGGTATCTTTCAGTTCTTGCTACAGCCAGAGGCACACTGTCTGTACCAGGAAGCTTTCTGTATTGTCTTGGAACTGTTTTATTTTTTTATGACTTCTACCAGCTGCACAGATCTGAGTAAAAGCTGTTGTGTGTGTATTTTTTTTACATGTAGGTGTTAATTGTTTCTAGTACTGGTGATAGTGTGGGAATCAGAGTCAGATGACCAGATGTGATGTCATCTTGTAATCAACTCTGAAATAATTTCTAGATCTTACAGAGAGAAGTCTTTGAGTGATTTAGCTTTCTGCATTCTGTCTTGAACCTGACTAGAAAGACCCTCATTCACATCATCTTGCCTTGCGGTAGTAAATAACGTAACTAGGGGGCAGTAATTCTCTTTAGATTGGTCAGGAAAACATAGTGAGATTAGAAGTACTATTTTTCTATACTGTGTGAAACTTTGGATCAGTGTTATTTTTAATATTCCCTGTGACTGAAACATTGGCATTTGCTCTCAAGAGATATTTAGTATTTTCTTGTTCTTTTATTATTTATTGCTAAATATATTTAATGTTTTCATTGTGGCTGGTCCTTTTAGAAAATATTTAAGTTTTGAGAGCATTTGCATATATTTATTTGGTGATAACTGTGGCCACTCCTGAAAGCTTTGCTGTTTGGTCAACATTACCATTTGTATTGATATTAATTTCATTCAGTATACCTGGATACCCTTTTAAGAGCCTATAGTAATTGACTGGTGACAATGATAACTACCTTATAGTCTGGGAAGAAGGGAGCATACCTAGCAACCCAGTACCAGCCTTGGTTTAGTACAATTTTTAGTTCCATTTGTTAACATGATTCAATTTACTTATCACAAATATATTGCTTATGGTGTGTAACACCCAATTTTACAGTAATTGGTAGTTCAACTATAAGGTGTTTAATGGATGGCTGTGTCCTCTTATCCCAAAACTCTAATCTTAAACTATACTATCTCCAAGGTAGAAACAAATCAGATAGAAGGGTATTTTAGTTATTTCCATTTTCTCCAAGTTTTTGAGACCTCCTAGGTAGTCTATTTTGACATCAGGGGTATAAAAGTAAAGCACCTACAACAATGGGCTTCAAAGTAGCATTTATTTTATTCCTAACCACAGTAGTAAACTAGAACGGCAGTATTCTTTAATTGATAAATAAGGTTTTGTTCAGCCTGACCTTGACATTCTTAAGTAGTACATTGTCATAATTAATGTCTAACTGGAAGTAGTGACAAACTTGTCATGCTGTTTATTGCAGCTGTATTTCTGAGATTTGTTGGTAGTTCTGTAATTCTACTTGTCTTATAATATAGACAGAGTAGAGGATTTTCTTCCAGCCAAAGAACATTAATTCAAGATGTCTTAATGACTGTGTTTAAGGTTTTAAACAAAACAAGGTTTAGCACACATCATTTTACCACTATAACAGCAGTTAGTCATAGATCCACCAAAACCAATGATTTGCAGGGGGAGGTAATAATTGTGACTCAAATTGGATGAGGTTAAGTCAGTTCATCATTGTTCACATGAAGTGATAGAAATGTAATTTTTAAATTGACTGAGGTTTTAAAATCCAGCATAGGCAGCTTCTGAGACAAAGCATCACATTTACCAATTCTACATAAGTCAGTCATCCATGAACAAGCATAATGAATGCACAGACTATATTGCTCATCCCCCCAGCAAGGTTTTCACACAAAAGATCTGACAGCTATACCCAGTTTGCAGACATCTGTGAACATAGCTAGCCAGAGATCCTGCTATCAATGTTGAGATCAGAGAAGCAAAGGAGGGAGGCTAATAAGAATATCTGAGGAATGCCACTGGTCACCTTTTCTTTTGCTGATGAACCATAAATGGCCCTGGAGATACATGCTCTGTCCTTGAACCAGTTTACAATCCATCTTACAACACAGGCGTCAGAAAAAGTTATATTAAACCCTAGAAGATTTCGCCATTTTTACTTTATTCCCCTGGAGTCCGGAAAGTACAGGTACAGTCCCGCCCTTCCTGCCCGGCTGCATCTTCTTTTCAGTTGGTATGTACTGATCTACTTTAAAAGAAAACACTGTAAATCTGTTATCTTCTGTAAGGTAGCTAGTGTTCTGCATAGCGTGACTGCTGCTCAAACTTCCAGGACATGCTGTTGGGCCGAATGTAATGTCGGCGTTGTTGGCGTCATTTTAATTTCAAACTAACTGTTACTAATGCAGAGCTAAAAGCTCATTCTGTTTTTGTTCAGCTAGTTATCTAGAGCTTGTTTAGCATAATTGTCCACTCGATAATTACGCTGTAGAACCTAACTGTATTGTTGGCGGTGGCATTGTTGCTAGCTTTCTTACTCAGTCAAAGTGATATTAACAAGTAGCATAGCCTGTATAACATAACATGACAATGCATTAGTTATTCACCATCTCAGCTACTGCTCATTTACTTTGTTCTAATGTGTAAACCAAGAACAGTTTTAAAACTACTGCTACTGTTACCACTGCTTACTTATAGGAGCTACTGCTTAGTCTCTCATTGAACCATCTAGTTATAATTTGGTTAGTCCAACTCAAATAAGGTTATTCTGGAGTGCATTTAAAGTTTATTGTGCTGTTTCCTATTGAAAGAGGTGCTTTGCTAATGTTTATAACAACGCTGATTACTTCTGATTATGCCTCAAAGAATTCACAATGTCTGAATCTCACTAGCTACATAACCCCATTTACAAGATATTAAACTACTGTCTCTCTCACTATCCTATCTCAGATAGCCCCCAAGCCAACTGCTCACTGCGTGGCACCCAGGCTACCACCGCTGAACTGAAGAACCCCCTCCATGTGCGAATGCACAGACCAGCGTGCAACTACAACTTGGAATTAGAACTGTAACACCCAAAGTAATTTAGGGTAAATCCTAGTTCCTAGCTTAACTGTGCAATCTTGAAGCACTCCATTGGCAGGAAACAGACTGTACCTTCTCCAGAAATTAGGCTTAAACTCTGTTTTACCAAGATTTATGTCCAGTAAAACAGTAAGCATTCACTCCTAAAATTGTCTGTTAAACCTATAACCAATTACCTCTAAGACCCAGGGATACTCCTGTGGTGTAATCCCCACTCCGCGCCCAACCCTGCCCCCTTATCCCACCTGCCCCCACTACCTCTACATTTATCTAGTCCCCTAGTCCATCCCACTTGTCACCCACCAATCTCAACTCTTCCTCACTTGGACACTTCTCCCTCCCACTTTCTTGACTTTCTATATCCCTCCCACTTTCTGACTTTCTACATTCTAAGGTTACTCTCCTAGTCCTCCCCCCATCTACCTCTCTCTATCTCCTCCCCCTCTCTAACCCTGCCCATCCATTCTATTCTAGTACATTCTCCAAGGCTTGGGCACTTCTCCCTCCCACTTTCCTGACTTTCTATATCCCTCAATCTTTTCTGACTTCTTATATTCTAAGGTTACTCTCCTAGACCTCCCCCATCTACCTCTCTCTATCTCCTCCCCCTCTCTAATCCTGCCCATCCATTCTATTCTAGGACATTCTCCTAAGCTTCACACACATTAGCCTCTCACTATACCATGGATAAAAACTCTTTCTCTATTATCCCCATCATAGTAATTCTCCTTCTCACTCCATATCTACTAACCAGATATGAAACTCAAGCCCTCTCAGGAGTTCACCTCCCCGAGAGTTACACCTCCCTGCACTCAAACCATCCCTCCAATCCCATCTCTCCCTCTCCCCATTCTAACAATAACACAGGCTCCAAGATAATACATCTTATTCTCTGCCACCCCAAAGCAACCACAACTAAAGCCGATCTTAAATTACTAGTTAAGCTCCAGAAACTACTAGAGCATCTGAAAAAATGTATTATAAAAGATGGCGATATCCACCCCAACCCAGGTCCTAACACTGTCCCAAGCTCCAGCTCCTTGATATCTGCCAGAAACCCTACTAGCTCCCTCCTTATGTTCCACCTTAATCTTAGAAGCATCAATAATAAGGTGCATAACCTACACGCTCTACTAGCTACCCATTCCCCTGACATCCTGTGCCTATCGGAAACATGGCTTAAACCGAGCACTAAGGATGAGGAAATTATCCCACCCGGATATAATATTCTTAGGGCTGATCGGACAACTAGAAAGGGTGGGGGTATAGCTATCATGTTTAAGAACTCACTGAACATCATAAGGAACCTGCTCCAACCTCCTAAAGTCTCTAACTTAGAATTGATTGCCCTAAAACTATTCCTAAACAAACAAAAAAGTATCAATCTTGTCTTATTTATATACCTCCAGGCAAGAACTTAGAAAACCTCAAGCTAACTTTCAGCTGGTTTGCCAACAACTATCCACAAGAAACCATCATACTAGGAGATGTCAATATTGACTGGTTCCTCTGCTCTGAGCAGACAAATCCACATCCTATCAACCTACATGGTTTCTCCCAAAATATTCTATCTCCTACTAGAATTGGAAGTGCTCAGCAAAAAGATAGTATCATTGACTGGATTCTGACTAACAAGAGCACAAACAGCTATACCTCAGGGACCCTCCCCAATGACCTTAGTGACCACCTCATTACCTTTATCAGTAAAAATAAATGTCCACCTACTAATCCCACCCCAAATAGACTAGTCAGGAATAAGAAGAATTTTGTTCCAGACAAATTTCTTGCTGAACTCAAATCTTGTAACTGGTCGGTCCTAAAAACTTTGCCCCTTGATGAGAGTGTGTCATACTTTAATGATACATTCCTCAAGATACTTGACTCCCATGCTCCAAAGCGACTAATCAGGACCAAGGAACGCATCGCACCTTGGCTAACAAGCGATACCAAAACTAAAATTAAACTCCGAGACCAGGCCTGGAACAAATGGAGAGCTTCCAAAACCCCCTTAGACCGTACCAAGTATCAACAGCTTAGAAACTCAACAAAAGCAGCCATTACTACAGACAAAAAACAATATTTCTGTCACCTCCAGGTTAAACATCAGCATAACCCTAAGAAATTTTGGTCTGGATTTAATAACCTCCTTCATCCAGGCAAATCTACCACCCCCACCCCTGAGAAATATATAGGTCAAAATCCAGAAGTAATAGCCAATGCCTTTAACTCTTTTTTTACTGAGACCATTCAGTCCCTAGCCAGTCAGCTCACCTCAGCTCCCTCACCTGTAACCTTAACTAAAGACCCTGCACACCCCTTTAACCTACAACCAACATCTACCTCCTATATTTGTAAACTTTTGAAAAAACTAAAACCAACAACCCTAGCAGCTGACCAACTCCCAGCCGAATACTTACAAATTGCATCTGATGTCATAGCATATCCCGTATCAATCTTAATCAACAGAACCATAACTGAAGCTATCATTCCCACCATATGGAAAATCTCTTATATCATCCCTCTCCACAAAGGCGGGACCTCCACGGACACATCTAACTACAGACCCATTGCAATTCTGTCTCCACTAGCCAAAATTATGGAACGATGTGTTCACAAACAACTCACAAACCACCTTACCCTTAACAATCTCTTGTCTAATACCCAGCACGGTTTTTGTCCCCATCATAGCACAACCACTGCTCTTCTTTCCTTTGTTGACTCAGTCAACAACAACCGTAACAATAAATTAATATCATCTGCTCTCTTTCTTGACCTATCGAAAGCCTTCGATATGGTCAATCATCAGCAGCTGCTCCATACCCTGGAAACCCTACAGCTTAACAAATCAACCATAAGTTGGTTTAAAGCTTACCTCTCAGGAAGAAAACAAGCTGTTCAGTGGCAAAGCAGGTTATCGGACCTACTCCCCAATAATATAGGTGTTCCCCAGGGCTCTATACTTGGTCCCCTTCTCTTCTCGGTCTTCATTAATGATCTTCACTCAGTCATACCCAAAGCCACTGCATTCAATATGCAGACGACTCCACCCTGATCTGCTCTGACGTCTCTCTCACCAAACTCCAAGCCACAACCCAGAAATGCTTTACTATTGTAGAAAAATGGTTCTCCAAATTAAAACTCTTACTTAATCCTTCTAAAACCAAGCTACTGTTATTTTTCCCCACTGCAACTACCGCTCAAGGTAAAGAACCACTAAATGCCAATAACCCAACCTTCCAAGTGTCTTCTACCAATGGTACCATTATTGAACCGGTCTCCAACACCAAACTACTAGGTGTGACCATTGACCACAAACTAAAATTTGACACACATGTCAGCCTTACCATCAAGTCTGTAAACAAGAAACTCGGGTCCATGATTAGAATAAAGAACTTCTTAACCCCACACACCAAACTAACAATCGCACGCACCCACTTACTTTCCACCCTCCTTTATGCCTCCCCGATACTCTCATTTCTCAACAAGAGTGAGCTCAATAAACTTTCTACAGCCTATAACCATATAGCCAGATTTGTAACGGGAATGCCTTATCAAACCCATCACTGCCTAAACCTAAAATCACTTGACTGGCTAGAATTGCCCAATATACTCAAATTCAACCAACTTGCTGAGGCATTCAAAATAATGAATCAACCTGACAAAACCCCCTCATTGAGCAAAATACTTACCTCCTACTCCAACCTCACTTGCCTCAGATCATCTAAAAGCCTCCAAGTGCAAACCATTAAATCCAACAACTTGGGAGGTGACGCTCTCTATGCTAATTCCATTGGAAAACTCTGGAACTCCCTTCCAAGCAAACTAAGACTCTTGACCTCTCTAAATCAATTCAAAAATCACCTTAAAGAATTCCTTAAGTCCCACTGGCTATGCTCCTGTACTAAACCAGACTAGCACCAAACGTCCAACACCTCCTAGCCTCTTACCATCCCAAAATCTTTCTCTGTCCCAGAAGGAAGCACTTTGTAACCTTCTTAGATTAACTACAAAAGCCTCCACTGGTTTCCTAATGGAACTGAAGTCAATTTGTGTTTATGTCTATATGTTACTAATATGTTCACTTGCCTGCACCTCTAGGCAACAGAATGCATAACCAATTGTTTATATATCTTATGTGTATAATATTTACCTTTGCCTGTATATGATATGCACCTTCTTTGTATATGATATGTACCTTTCATTACTTCTGGAGCTTTTCTCCCCGGGCCTCTACTGAAAAAGGACATGTATCCAGCTAGACTAGCCCGGTCAACAAATGTAAAATAAAATAAAATGTAAAATAAAATAAATAGGCATCTTTTACATTTCCATTGTGTCGTATGGTATCAAATGCTTTATCTAGGAACAGGTAGGAAGCATGAACAGTGTTACTATTTCCCATGCCTTGCATGACTGCTTCAAAGAAGCTAACAAGTAAGAGTAGGCATAACCTGCCCTTAATAAATCCAATTTGTTGCAGATCAAGCCTGATTAAATGCTTAATGTCCCATTTTATGAGGTCAGTGATGGGTTTATTCCATGGCATTTACAGACAGGGTAATAAATCTATAGGGGCTTGGGTCAGCCATGGGAATAAACTTATGAAAGGACAACACCATCATAGTGTACCACTTATTTGGAAAATATCTGGTTGAAAGGCGTAGGTTGAAGAACTTAAGGAGGGGATCAGCAAAGGCTTACTTGACACTGCATTAAGACAGTCAGGAATGTTGTCAGGACCCACTGAAGAAGTATTTTGGTCATGGAGAGTAAGGAATATGGTTCTTCTAGATAGTTCCCATTGGGATCTTGTATTATTCTTCACTTTTAAACTGAGGACATACACAACCACTAGATTTTGATATCTAAAATAAGTGGATCACTATTACTTCTATATTTTATTTCAGCACTAGACAAGGGAGAATTTATTAGGGACACTCATCTCTGTAACATTTAATAATTGTTTTAGATTGAAATGAAAATTACCAAAATTGTTTAGCAAAGAGTTTATGAAGATGTTGTTGTTTGCTACTGCCTTTAAGAATTTTTATTTATCTATTATTTATTTTATTTTACATTTTTGGCCAGTTTAGTCTGTCAGAGCTGATAGGCCTTTTTCAGGGGTGACCCAGGGAGAAAAGCACCACAAATTTACAATGAAATTGTGTAAGTAAAATTAAAAAAAAAAACATAAAAAAACAAAACAGTGACATTTTTAAGCTAAAAACAGTAAAAGCATAGAGACTATTTACAGAGTTTAAGTTGACATTACACTTAAGATACGTGCAGGAACAGAAAATATCCCAAACAAGACAGCTCACGGATAAAGAGCCTCTGCAGAGCACAAAAATATCCAAAACGAGCTGAATGAGGCTCACCACAGCAATAAGAATAAAACCAATGATTTATTGATCTTACAAAGTCACAAACTGCAGTAATAAAATAAGTAAGCACTTTCACGTTACTAGAACGCTTCTTCAGACTTAAAACCACTGCTAACTAAACTCTCATTTTATAATGCAATCCATTCAATTAATTACAAACCAATTAAATCATTAATCAATTTGTTAAAAAAATTTTTAAAAACTTAAAGCAACAACTTCATTTATAACTTCATGTACATTGTATATATATATAATGCAATAAAAACATCAAAAGTCAAATATATATACACATATATAACAACAATAATAAATAAAAATAAAAATAAAAAAATACAAAATATCTATCTATATATATATATATATAAATATATATATATATATATATATATATATATATATATATAAAAATAAATAGATACTAACAAAATATAAATACTGACAAAATATACATATGTCATAATCTAGTGTGCACAGGGGCGCGCTGCTAAAAATGGTTTAAGAGAAACCTTCTCATTCAAACCATGTCCCCTATGACTCTGCAACCTAATTATCCATCTGTTTCCACGTTCTTCAGTAAAATTCCTTATATTCCCCAATCTATTTGTTTCTTTTATCAACTCAATAACATTAAAATTGAATTTATGTGTTATACCCTTTTCTATTGTATGTCGTGCTAAAGCGTTATGTTCATCTTCCTTACTAATAGCATACAAATGTTCCCTAATACATTCCTTGAGGCTCCTATTGGCTTTTCCTACATAAAAACTTGTACAAATTTGGCAGACAGCTAAATATATTAAATCCCTAGACTTGCAATCAGCATAAAAATCAAATTTATATTCACGTCCTGTATCACGATGTATGAAAAACTTTTTTCCTGACAAATATATGCAATAGTTACAACTTCTGCATGGAAGTGTGCCCTGTCTATTAGTCTCCAAATCCCTTCTATCACTGCTATTTTCATAACACAATAACCTCTTTAAAGATTTCATATTCTTATAAAAAAACTGGGTTTATCACCCACTACTTGAGCTATTTTATCATCAGTAGTGAGTATACCCCAGTTCTTCTCTATAACACTTCTAATTATTTTATTCATATTTGAATATTGAATGGTTACCCTATGTTTATTAACATTTCTATTGTCATTCTTCACCATATTCTCACTATTCCTATATAGGTATGGTTTACCTTTACCTCTTCTTACTACTTCATTGATTCCATAGACAGCATCAGCTTCATCATTACTATATCCCTTTGCTAAAAAATCATTCTTCAACATATCCTGTTTCTTGCTATAGTTGTCACTATCCGTGGTCAGACGTGACACTCTTAAAGACTGTCCTTTTACAATATTATCATATATATGTTGAGGATGCATACTACTTCTATGTAACATGTTGTTCCTCCAACACGGTTTCCTATATAGCTCAAGTAGTGGGTGATAAACCCAGTTTTTCTTATAAGAATATGAAATCTTTAAAGAGGTTATTGTGTTATGAAAATAGCAGTGATAGCAGGGATTTGGAGACTAATAGACAGGGCACACTTCCATGCAGAAGTTGTAACTATTGCATATATTTGTCAGGAAAAAAGTTTTTCATACATCGTGATACAGGACGTGAATATAAATTTGATTTTTATGCTGATTGCAAGTCTAGGAATTTAATATATTTAGCTGTCTGCCAAATTTGTACAAGTTTTTATGTAGGAAAAACCAATAGGAGCCTCAAGGAACGTATTAGGGAACATTTGTATGCTATTAGTAAGGAAGATGAACATAGCGCTTTAGCAAGACATACAATAGAAAAGGGTATAACACATAAATTCAATTTTAATGTTATTGAGTTGATAAAAGAAACAAATAGATTGGGGAATATAAGGAATTTTACTGAAGAACGTGAAAACAGATGGATAAATAGGTTGCAGAGTCATAGGGAACATGGTTTGAATGAGAAGGTTTCTCTTAAACCATTTTTAGCAGCGTGCCCCTGTGCACACTAGATTATGACATATGTATATTTTGTCAGTATTTATATTTTGTTAGTATCTATTTATTTATATATATATATATATATATATATATATATATATATATATATATATATGGCTATTTTGTATTTTTTATTTTTATTTATTATTGTTGTTATATATGTGCATATATATTTATTTGACTTTTGATGTTTTTATTGCATTATATATATATATATATATATATACAATGTACATGAAGTTATAAATGAAGTTGTTGCTTTAAGTTTTTATGAAAATTTTTAACAAATTGATTAATGATTTAATTGGTTTGTAATTAATTGAATGGATTGTATTATAAAATGAGAGTTTAGTTAGCAGTGGTTTTAAGTCTGAAGAAGCGTTCTAGTAATGTGAAAGCGCTTACTTATTTTATTACTGCAGTTTGTGACTTTGTAAGATCAAAAAATCATTGGTTTTATTCTTATTGCTGTGGTGAGCCTCATTCAGTTCGTTTTGGATACGTGCAGGAACAGTATGCAATTTTTTGGTTAAAATATAGGAATTCTACTAAACATTTGGGAATTGAACCATGGAAGCATGGCTATCCAATGAACAGTCACCGCACTGTGATGATATCAGAGACATGAATTTTGGATGACTTCTGCCCATCATACTATATATAAACCAGCTAAAGAAATATTAGTCAGCCTGGACAAAGAAATAGAAGTGGTGTCATATTCTTGGTTCTAGACAAAAAAAATGCATCTCTTGAAATTGTTCATGTCCACAAAGAAAAGCACTAGTGTGTATACCACACACTGTCTTTACTCTCAACCATCCAAAATACCCTTCAAAAAATTTTCCAAAATGCCATTTACAAAAATACTGTTATAATAAATGACTTCAATTTTAGTGCTATATGACCAAATGCAAAAACTTCTCAGATGGCTTAATTCAATAAAGCCTACATGGTCTATTTATACCATGTGCACTTTGCAACTTGGCACGCACACAGTAGCACACTGTTTTGGATTCAATAAGCATTTCTACACAGTTTGTAGAGACGTGCAAAGTCACACTAACAAGATAAACACTGTGGCATGTTAATCACAGCATAAGCAGTTGAACTGTATACTAATCAGCCAATCCAAGATGGATGAGCTATTCAACAAGCTATACACCAACCTTGTAGATTCAGTGGTGTTTTTTCTTGTGAATTCCAAAACGTATTGGAATACAGCCATGGGAAGGTGTCTATGCAGAAACAATTTTAGGAGTTGCTGTTGCTTTAATCTATGTGTATGTGCAACAGGCTGAAGTCTATGCTGCTGCTGTTGCTAACAGGCCAAGACCAAGAAGCAGAACAGTTTTCAGACCCCATTTAACTTACCACAATTTACATGATGTGGAAATTATACAGAACTACAATGTGGATAGAGATACACTACAGGAACTCTGCAACCACTGTCATACTCAACCCAGATCCAGGACAAACCAAGGGGAACCCATCCTGTGGAGGCAAAGGTATGTGTATCGCTTAGAATTTTAGCTACTACAGTTACTTTTCAGAGGCCAACAGAAGACATACTGGTGGTGTCACAGGCATCAGCATCCAGGGACCTCCACCAATTCCTAAATGCTATGCTACAGCATGCCAGTGACCACATATATCTTCCTCATACTCCTGAGCTCAGGGCCAGACATATGCAGGAGTTCTGCCCAGTAGCACACCATAAAGTACTGGATGCCATAGATTGCACACATATAGAAATTAAGGCACCACTCTTATAACAGGGAAAGCTTTACATGAACAAAAAGGACTTCCACTCCATTAAAAGTCAAGTTGTGTGTAATGCCAAGGGAGGGATCTTGAACATGTGTGTTGGCAACCCAGAAAGTTACCATGAATCACATATCTGACACACCTCCCAACAGTATCAGATGTGTACTAGGGGTGATATCCCACAAGATCATTTACTGGGGGATGTAAATTATGCACTGGAACCATGTATGATGATGCCCATCAGAAATACACTCACACACCTGCTGAAGAATGCCACAATGAAGCACATGCTCAAACCAGAAATATCATAGAATGTGTGTTTGGGCTCCTGAAATCACAGTTCCATTGCCTGGATACATCTGGGGAGCACACTGAAATCCTGACTGTATGTGCCATCCTATACAACATCTTCCTGAGAAAATAGCTTTAGCAGGATCAACAAGGGGAAGGGGCACACCTCCTACCGCCAATGGATAGGTTACCACAGCCACACTCAGGTGATGAGTCACAGGGAAAACTAGCAGCTGCTGTGGGTATAGGCAGATATAGGCATGCTCAATATGCTCTTGCATTGGGTAAGATGCAATGCATAGTGCACTCACTCTTCACCCAAGGGCCTAAAACCTTACTCCTATGTACATACATATAGTAACATTGATATCAGGCAATACTTACAGCCTTTAGCTACCCATGAAATGGTTGTTTACTGCTAGCATCAGACAGATTCAGTCCTGAACTAAAACTTTTGCAACTGCTGGATTTACAAGGTAAGTGTTGAACCTGGAGTGGATTGTGCAATAATATGAATGACTGGCATTTCCTTGAATGTTGTTACTTGTTAGTGTAAGCAAGTAAGAAGTGTGTGGTTTGTACAGAAATAACCTTAACATGTGACAACATAGACTTATGTGACTTATGTGTTCATTAATAAGTAGTAGATCTCAGGCATCTAACATTCTCACAATACTTCTCAAAAGCACTGATGGTCAAAACATTCACTTAATGTAGCGCCATACGTTTGTACTGGAAAATTAATAAATTGAGAAGTTAGAAAATAACGTAACACATTTACGGTTCAGACTTCAGAACTCTCACAAGCTTATTAACAATACTGATGAAAAAAAAGTTTGATCCTATCAACTGTCTAACTTTCTGAGACCAAAATAACTCAAGGATATTGTTACCAATTCACCATCACAAATGTAGATATACTAAGCACTAAGTCAGCTATGCACCCTGAGCATCAGACACAAAATATATGGATACCTGAATCCAAAAGGAGAGAAAATGGGAATATTTCACAGTTATCATCACTTACACAGGGTGTTGTGTTTGGGGGCAGGAAACCTAGGCAGACACAAAAGCTGGTGAGTGTGTATGAGTAAGAAAGAGAAGTAGGCAGACATTTGGATAAAGTAGCAAATGGTCAATGTGATAAAATCAGTTTTAAGCTTCATGATTGAACCATGTAACGTGTGTGTGTGTGTGTGTGTGTGTGTGTGTGTGTGTGTGTGTGTGTGTGTGTGTGTGTGTGTGTGTGTGTGTGTGTGTGTCTGTAGGGGTCCTCCAGGTGAAATTGGTGTGTCAGTGTCTGCATGAACACAGGCAAGATTTGTGCTAGCTGTACAACTTTCTATGTTGGACAGCTGTGAGCCATGTAGGGCAGAGGTGGCAGTTCATCATTGTTATACCCAACCACTAGAACTGGCTCTGCCAGGAGTTGCACTGGAATGTCCAAGACCATGGTCAGATGCACTGCTGTTACCTGAACAAGACTGATGCCTGCTGGACAAGCTCCCCTCTCAAGGATGCCCAGGACCATGACCCCATGGCCTGCCTTGTCTAATTGTGGACAGCTCAACCATGGATGAAGCAGTGGAAGTACTGCTTCTATGGGACTGTGATAGGGCATGGCCACGTTGGCTAACAGCAGATGATGTAGCTGACCTATGCCACTAGGATGCCATTCCCTCCCAGCAGACATTCCATCACAGACACCACCCATTCCAATGTGTCAATCATCTGATCCTTTGATCTGGCAACATAGTGGTGGCAATCATGCATGTCAGAGTGTGCCACATCTACATCCCTAAGTGCTTCTCTGGAGGACCTATGGGAATATGTCTGTGCCTCCATGATGGTGCTAAACATATGTTGAAGGGTGCAGGAAGAGACACCTAGATCAGGTGGAGAATGGAGAGCAGGCCTCCTCTGAGCACCCCGAATAACCCTCCTATGTGGCATCTCACCCACAGTTTGGCTATGGCCAGAGTCAAAAGGCACTAAAACCACAGTAGACCACACTTACCTGATCAATTGTCTCACCCTCCGCCTGTCCAATATGTGAGAGCTCACTAGAATGAGTAGGTGTAGGGTCTATATTATTTCTTCGACAGCTTAGGTTGTCAAATGCTCAATGATCGACACCTGAGTGTTGAAGGTTCAAAATCGTGAACAGCCATATACGCAAATTCTTTCCTTGGGAAATAATTCACTTGGCTGGTATTGGGGATTTGCCCTTTCCCCAATGTAGAGCAATCTCAGAGTTGGTATATTTAGTTAGGGGGGGGTGGGGGGCATAGACCCCCATGTCAGGGGTGTGGGGGGCAAAGCCCTCCAATATATTTAAGTTGAAAAGTTAATTTTATTTCTGGATGAAGTAGTGAATTCTTTCCCTTGGCAAGAATTGCTGTATATGGCCATTTGGGATTTTAAAACTTCAATGCTTAGGTCTCGCTCATTAACCATTCAACAACCTAAGCTGTCAAAGAAGTAACATAGACCCTAGATGCAGGCATACTGGCTGTGTCCAATATAAGTCCCATATGTAATCAATTAGAATGTGTTGTTCACTGTAGCAATCTACAATCTACAATCCCCTCTCCAATATTCTTGTTAAATAGACCTAACTTATTGATGTAAATATTTTACTATACAACAGTATTTAAAAAATGGAGATTCATAAGTATACCTGGAAGCTCCTCCAGGGACATACTTGATGTTCCTAAAACAGTTGCACGTATGTCAAGGACATGCTGTTCTGCACTTTCCTGAGATCTGTCTGGATCCCTGGCAGTGGACAGGAAGTCTTTATTTGCTGTTAGTGGTGGCTCTGTAATAGGCCACCCCCAGGTAACCATCCGATCACAGGCCACTGCAGCTGCTCTCTTCTGTGCAGATGAAATCATGTCAGTGGCCCTATGGTACACCTGATCATATGTCCTGCTGTGGGCACCTACTGCATTCACATCTGCAACCATCTGCTGCCAAATTTGTATTCTTCCTGACATATCTCCATGTCCCCTCCCAAGCAGAAAGGCACCATATCATCTTAAAGCTTTCACAATTACCTGAGTCTCAGGGCCACAGAAGAGTGGTTTTCAATGATTGAGACGTCTGGGTGCCATAGTCCTAGGTGATCCAAAACACAACAGAAGGATGATACACATAAGTATCACATAACTTAAAAAATACCTGTTCCCAGATAAAACAGAAAAGGTAGCATTTCATTATTACCCACTGGAGAAACATAAAACAGTTTAGATATTTGAAATATGAACAACAAGAATTGTGTGGTTTTAACATATAACATTCATACTCAAAGCAAGGCTGAATGTAATACAAGAGAGGGTAACAGTAGCAACATGTCCTTGCTTGTGACAAAACAGAAATGCAGCTTTGCTCTCCTACCCCCAAAAGAACAGGTAAATTAAACATTTTGCTAACAAACCATCAGTGAAATATTAAAGGTGCAATCAGATGAATTGTCCCTGAAATATGTCTACAGATTTAATACAAAACCTTCCATTTTAATCTATTTCTAATCATGTATACCTATGAAATGCCCTGACAAAGATGCCCATGCCATCAGTACACTTTCAAGTAATGCCTACAGATAATAGTAATATTTGCTAATTAATATATTTGTATAAATAATATATTTATATACATATGACACAGATTTTTCTTAAATGACATTTCAGCATCTGCACTATATAGCTGAGAAATGTGAGCATATCTTCTCAAGTTCAGTAATCTTCTCTGCAGATATATCTCAAAGTAATAGCCTCTTCTGTGTTCTCCGCATAAACAAGTCTCCTAACCTTCACGTTCCCTAACTACACAGTTGCCTTTTTATGATATAGATTCAGAGCTGTTTGCACAGTGAATATGCAAATGAGGTGTGAACTCATTAGAATTGCTGAATCCCAAACTTTTGGCTCTGTGTAGCAGATGCTGCCTGGAGAACTATAGCCATCATTTTAATGACCTATATAGGTGCAAAAGGGATACCATCAACTGCTGGTTGAATGAATTTGAGACTGTATACATCTCACAGCTGTGTAAATATGATAATAAGGGATAATTTGTAATACTTAGAAAGCTAAATGTAGGCAAGACTGGTATGCATAATGCTCTTTTGTTCTTTTCTGATCTTTCCCCAGCTAATGCTGACATAGAGTTCATCAGACAGGCTCATGCTGCTCAATTGAAGAGACTGAGGAAAGCAAGTGGGGTGTAAGAACCACAAGAGAAGTATTATTGTTGCTTTAAAAGTTTAAGACAGTTTTTTTTTTTTTTTTTATACAGTTGTAGCAATTTGAGCATGCATATCCTAACTGTAACAGCAAGTATACACGTTTTATTCTGTAGCAAAAAAATTACTTTAGGAGTTAAATATGACTGTAATCAGAGGTTCTGGGTTCAAATACCATGAGTAACAAATATAGAGTACTGCATTTCTTTAATAATATTTACATTAAATTAAATTCAATACAAGTGGCATAAATGCCCTGCTGTGAATTGTAATCTGTATAACTGGAACATGCATATATGCATATTTCAAAGATTACTTTCAACAAGCTGTAGTTATAGTGTGTATTTGTTAGGACATATACCTACATGTAATACTTCAGATAAAATAGTTGTGTACTTGTGTTAATGCATTGTATGTTACACGTGATGGTATTGATTATATCCCTTATTTTCTCTCACCCCAACCGTCATCTCTCTTTCTTGTTTTCTATTATGTGTCCTCAAAATGTCTCCAGGTCATCCATCTGTACCAAATCACTAAATACTACACAGGTCAGCAAGGTAGGCCAGCCCCAGTGGATTATCCGGATCCCCACTCCACTGGCTTCAACACCATTGCCCAGCATGTCTGCCTCTGCTGCCCCTGCACTACCTGTGCCCTAAGGTAGTACTGCCCAGGCAGCTAGTGCAGTGGTATCCTCTAGGAGCAGTGGCAGAGGTGGTGATTTCATCATCAGTTGGGAGATGGCATGATTGGTGCATAGGGTCATGCACCATACCATTGGTGTATGCCTATGCCAAATTGACTGGCTGCTCTCCCTCGTGGCCCATAGGAGGAGAAGGCCTCATGCAGTCCAGCCACCAGTGGAGTAAGGGGACAGTTATGACAGTCCAATAGGTAAGAGTTCAATTCTCATTGTCTCCATGTTTGATGGGAATGAGCCTGTGTTGTCGCCTCCCTCACCCCAATCATGGTATCCTCCAAACTTTTGTGTCCCTCACCATCCTTTACTCCTGTCTTCTTTGTTTTGTTTGTTTGCATTTGCTGCATCATTTACCCAACTTATCTGACACAGAAGCACCTATGTTCCTTACCCAGTATTCCTCTCTTACTGAATTAAAAAAGAAAACTGGGAACCTGTCTCACAAAAAAATATCATCTCATACATACCTCTCCATTTCACACACATGTCTTCTTGACACACTTGATTCTGTCCAATAGGCTATACAACATGAGTACATTGTAGTCACCCCTCATTCTGGAGTTGACAGTCCAAATTCATCTAATACTCTGCACATATTACCAGTTTTTACTGTTAAAGAAATGGATAGATATGAAATGGATAGATATGGTTATTGCATACCTCCCTCCTGCACATTCCTGTATTGCTTTCCCTTTGTTCTTCCCTGTGCTTACTCCCCATTTCACCATTTTCCTATCTACCCCATTTTAACACCTATAATCACACACAACAGATGTAAGTAGCAGAAAAAGCAATGGATCCCTTCACTTTTTGGCCTCTATGTTTGCACAGAGTTTGGCATTGCACACTAATGCAAAGCAATGGTGACAGGCTCTGCAATGCTGCAGTTGCCTCTATGCAATGCCCTTTAACCCTATTCTGCTATGCCAGCACACAGTAACACATGTTGAATGTACTTTAAAAAATAGTATCTTTGCATTATCACTGTTTATTCAAAAGTATTAGATACACCTGGATTCAAACCCAGTATCATCTGGGCTCAAAAAGAAATGTGTCAATGCATTTACACCTGCTGCCACAGAGTCATCTAAGCAGCAGGTGTATTACATAACTCAGGGCTAAATCTCTGAAATTTAACAATATGGCTCGCATTTGCACAGTGCTTAACTACATGCAAACAGGGAAATAATGGAAATGTGAATCTCACATGCACAAATACTTTACCAACCACTGCGCAAACTGGCTGCCTATGACTTCACTATGCAAAGTCAAATTTAACATGTATTAGTGCTGTTTACTGTCCATTTTACTCTTCATGCCATGAAACTAGATGTGGAAACTTAACAAACTGAACAGTATGTCACATTTATACAATGCAGCCATGTGTTGCCTCCCCCATGCGCTGCAACCCTAGTGTCTCCTGTACTTTTTCACGAATATATCAACCATACTACGTAAAGTATTATCAAATGTTGTGTGATATGCAATGCACTTCAAACTGGTAACATGCAGAACTAGCACTATCTTCACAGTTGAACCTGTATACACATCCATCAGGTGACCCTGGGAACTATTGACCTATAAGCCTAACCAGCCTTATCTGCAAGGCTATGGAAAGATTCATCATGTTCCTTATCCACAAGGATATAGGTAACCTTCAACACTATTGACACAACCAATATTGTTTTTATCAAGGGTAGATCTTGCTTATTAAACCTAGTGTACTTCACTGATATTGTCCTCATAGCCCTGGATGAGGAAAAGCAGGACATACCATCTATCTTGATTTAGCCAAGGCCATTGACACAATCCCCCATTCAGGTATCATAGATAAACTCTCTCATCTGGGGATTAACCCATACATTACTAGAGGGATAGCCAACTGGCTCACTGACAGAACCCACACTGTCAAAGGTGGGGATCCACCTCCACCAGTAGACCAGTTACCAGTGGAGTACCACAAAGGTCTGTGCTGGGCCTTTACTGTTTATACACCATTTCTCTGAAATCCAGGCAATGGTAGATGGCCTGTGGCTTACCAAGTTATTAGATGAATGTCAACTGGGCACAATTATATAGAGTCCCTCGGTGATGTTAACATATTCTAAAAATGCCTGGCAGAGACAAATGATTGGTGCCAAACTCATGGACTGAAAATGCATCTTTGTCCCCTTTGTCAAAAAGTAGGCCTGCTAATTATGTTATACTTAGCAATCCCCTAAGCTCAAACTCAATGGTGCGAGACTTGAGAATACAGGTTGATAGCAATCTAAACTTCAATCACTATGTGTCCATAGTGGTAAGACACACATTCTATATTGCCCAACTCATAACTAAGGGCATCACATTCAAGACCAGAGAGGTCATAGCTCTGCTGTACTTGACCCTTATCAGACCACTAATTGAGTGCAATGCTCCTTTCTCTATGTACCTCATGAGACACCTGCAGCAACTGCAGAGACCACAGAAGTTTCTGACAAAGAGAATCCAGGGCATCCAAAACATGACATACATGGAAAGACTGAAAGCCCGGTCACTGTACTCAGTATTATATAGACTCCTGAGAGGTGATCTGGGTCTGGCCTACAGAGTAATCCTGGGCCCTGCCCTAATGTAAATATTGGATATCCATAATTCAAATGGGACAAGAATAACTTGCTCCAGGAATCTCAACCTAACTTGTGACATAAACAGAACATACTGGAGCGACAGATACATCTCCCAGCAATTGCCTCCCCACTGTATTAGGCTCCCACAATGACCCTATCTAAACACAAATTTGACAACAGGATAGGGGATTATAAATTCAACTCAGGGGGGCAGTCAGTGCTGATCACAAAATTGTTCTACTAACAACAAACATCTAACTATTCTCAATAAGGGTATGTTAGAAAAATATGTATTAATGTGTGTATGCTTAATGCCAATTAATAATCAGGTGATTCAATATGCTTTTCATTCTATTTTTCATGCACTGTGTTATATATAAATTGAGTTTCATATGAGACTGAAAAAGATGCTTTTTTGAAAACTGCAGTATGCTTTCTGAAACTTGCAAATTGCCCTCTGACCTAGTAACTGCTAGCACAGCAATATTCATGTTTATGCCTTTTGCAAATGTACTTGAGAAGCAGGTGCTTATCTGCTAGGTCAGGAACGAATGAATGAACAAGCTTACTTTTTTTTTTTTTTTTTGTATGAGAGATTACAGAGTGTTTTTAGAGTTTTATTAAATGGTTTTATAGTTAAGCAGCAGTGTCCTGCCACTTTTCTTTTTGTTCTATATTCTGTAAATGTAATGATTTTAGACAATCAGCTCTGTTCAAACATGTGAGAACATGTGCAGCTGCAGTAACTTAAAGTAGACAAAGGATTATTAGAGAAATGAACTGCTAGCATTGTGCTTGAATTAGCTATAGTACCTTGAATGGTAACATAACATGTATCTAACTGGGAGTAATCAAGGCCATGTTGTTTTCCTCAGGAAGTTTCACATAAAAATTGATAAATCAGCAGAAATTCATGGGAATGATGGTCGGCAGATGACGATGAAAAAGGTGGTAATCTGTTATGTCAGCTTGGTAGACCATAACTAGTTTGAGAATGTATAAAAATGAAAGTATTTCCTGTTTCTGGTTAGACAAACTCTGTATTAGTACATTTTTGTCTCCTTGCTGCAAGATTAAAGTGCCTTAACCATGTTTTGATCATTTATAAAGTATATTTTTCCTTTGACAATTTGGTCCTTCAAGCCGGAAAGTACCTCTCACTCTAGGCCTAGGTCAGAATTGGGCCCGGTGGTATGCATCCATACGGAGAAGAGGCCAAAATCGGCTCTTCTGTTTTGAAAGACCTCCGACTAAATTGTCGTTCGAAAGAGGCCAGCCACTGTTTCTGATCTGGGATTGGAGGACGAGTCAACGATCCGGTGGATCAACTCACGAAGGGTCAGGTAAGGAGGAATTACCTTATTTCGGTTTTAAGATCAGGGACTAATTACAGAACTGTTTTTTGTCAGGAAGATTTGCATGTGCAGATCAGGGACAGAAAAAGGGGTTACTGTTTTTGTCATAGATCAGGGAAACAGAATAGGTAGGCAGTTATTCTAGATAAACTGTGAAAAGGTATAGAACTGTGGTACCACATGATAAAAAGGGTTACGTAACATTTTACAGCTTAACTAAGGCAACAATGGGAAATCAGTGTAGGAAAAGCTCCCGAGACCCACCCCTAACTGAAGACACGAAGTATATGCAATTACAGCGTGCCGACAATGTTAAGTATTATACAAAATGGGTTGATAAGTATAAATCCGATGGTAATTTAGATAAACTCACACTTATTAAACTTGTCAGGCATCTAAAAGCAGATGCAAAAGGTCAATTAAAAAAGCAATGACAATTAGGAGTCCCTCAGGTGCATAGGTGGCTTGAGGAAGCAAATCGCAGGGAACAGAAAATAAAGAATTCAAAAACTATGTTTTTAGACAAAGAAGATAATAACTTGGTAATAGCAACGGCCCCTCCTTCGCCCCCTCCACTTCCCTTACCAGAATATGAAGCAAGTGGACAAGCTGATCCACCTCCGCTATATCCAGCTGTTTCTACAGCATCAAAACCATTTGTCAGGGATACTATCGAGACAAGGTCTCGAACACGTGACTTGAGAAGGGAGATTGAATTATGTGAAATAAATAAAAAATCACAAGCTATGAGTGAGGAAGAAATATGTCCACTCATAGAAGTACCAAATCCTCAGGCAGGACAGGCAGGGCAGGATCTGACTCTTTTAGTTTATAGACCGTGGACACCGGAAGATATCCGGAAAGCCACAGAGGGAATTCCCCATCCGAAAGTGAATTTTCAGAAATTTTTAGAAGACTTACAGGGTATGAGATTAAGTTACCATTTGAATGGAGAAGAAGTAGAAAATGTAGTTAGACAAATTGTTGGTCCAGATTGGCACATGATCAGTGGCAACTGGAATCCTCATGACGCACAGCTTAGACCACTCCAACATGCTAATGTAGAACTGGATAGCAGAGTGAAAGGTCTGACAGACCGAATCTCTGAAAAATGGAAGCTTAGGGCTGATTGGACTTGCATTAATCAGTGCATTCAACAAGAAGGTGAAACAGTTGATAGATATTATGCTAGATATTATGCTAGACATTATGCTAGACTGTTAGAATGTTTTAATAACCACTGCAGAATGCAGATACCAGAAAATCAGACACAAGATTCCCCATATGAACAACACCTAAAGAATGCATTCTTGAAGGGTAGTATAACTCCCATTAGCAGCTTTATTACAAAGCACATGGTAGATCATCGTACAAGCAGACTGCAGCCATTACTTGAATATGCTAGACATGCAGAGAGACATTTTAATAGTAAAAAGAAAACTCAAGTATTTTCGGCAGAAGATGGGTCAGAAGTATTTGTAGTACAAACTGGGAGAAAGGGTAAGAAAAATGCCCAAGAAAATAAGCAATCTGACAAGCGATTAGAAGATTTTGAAGAAAGAAAGAAAAAAGGTGAATATTTTAAGTGCGGGAAAAAAGGACATTTAGCAAGGGATTGCATGCTAAATAAGAAGGTGACTACAGAAAATAAGGAAGATTAGGAATGACTATATGATAGTCAGGAATCACTGTATAAAAATAAACAGGAAAAGACAAGTGCAAATGTGATAGCAAGGGTAGAGGATGTGACAGAAGGGGTAGAGGATGTACATGAATTTGCAGACATTGAAGAAAATGAAATTTTGGAATTAGCTTTATTGAGCCTAGAACTTTACTTAGCAGATACAAAACTGGAAGTGACACTTCTGGTAGAGGGGAGGGAAATCAAATTTTTGTGTGACTCAGGGGCTTCACGGACCCTGATACACCCTTCCAAATTACCTGAAAATTCAGAATCACCAGATTATATACTAGTGAAGGCAGCTAATGGACAGCTGTATCGGGAGCCACTCTCCCATGTCATAGCAATAACAGACCCCGTTTCAGGGATGACCCAGAAAAGTACAATTGCAGTTTCTGCAAAATGCCCAGTAAACCGTTTGGGTAGAGGCTTAATGCAGATAGTTGGCATAGCCGTAGTTCCAACCATGCAGGGTATGGAAGCACAGCGACAAATGGATACTTTTGTAGTGTGACCAGAGGGTGAGACATATTATTGGTACAGCCAGGACTTAGTTATGACTGGTCCAGGGGCAGTAACCGAAGAACTGATGAACGTTGCCATCAGTAAGTTCCCCTCCCTCAACATTGACAAACAGCATTTGTTGCATTGTACTCTATATTACTGTAATAGACCAGGACCTGATAAAGATTATGAGCAGGAATTGTTTCAGAACCATGTGAACAGACAAGTGTTATGAAACTTGTACTGGGACACAGAGGGAAATAGTGTAGTAAGCTGTTCATTGCCCCAGGAATTTTTAACACTTTACAAATCTAATTGATTGCCACATGTTAACTTAACTAAAAATAGAAATTTGAAATGGGCAGACTTAGGTGAAAAAGTCACAAGGTGGGAAAAGCAGACAGAATTAGAACTCTCCGAACAAGGAGTACAGAAACAGAAATTGAATTGGATAACACAGACACACCCAGCTGTGCACTCACAGGCTAGTGAGAATAGCTGAGTATTACTCTTATTAGAAGAAGAGGAAAAATCCTTGCAAAGCATACCAGACATTCTCTGGTCAACAGGGAAATCGGATGTAGGACTTATACGAACAGCAGGACCAGTTACCATTACACCAAAGTCAGCATTTAGACCCCAGAAAAGACAGTATCCCTTGAGAAAGGATGCAGAGATAGGAATCAAACCTTTAATAGCAGCCTTACTTAAGGAAGGGGTCTTAATAGAATCTCCTGATTCACCATGTAATACACCCTTATTTCCTGTCAGGAAATCAAACGGGGAATGGCGTATGGTCCAAGATTTACAAGCTGTAAATAATGCAGTTATACCCAGTGCACCGACGGTGCCAAACCCACACACCTTACTGAATGATTTAAAGCCTCAGCAAAAATATTTTTCTGTGGTAGATATTAGTAATGCATTTTTCTCGATACTGATACACCCTGACAGACAATATTGGTTTGCATTTACATTTCAGGGAAAGCGGTATACATATACAAGATTACCACAGGGATATTGTGAAAGTCCAACAATATTTGCACAAGAAATGGCAAGCAACCTGTCGGGATTTATCCCACAGAGAGGTAGTCAGATTTTACTTTATGTAGACGACATTCTGCTGGCAGCCCCCACCCAGCAAGAATGCAAAGAGGACACCATAGCATTATTACAGTTTTTAGCTACCCAAGGTCACAAAGTAAACAAGGACAAACTACAACTTTGGAGAAAACAGGTTAAGTACTTGGATATGTAATAGCCAAGGAAGGTAGAATATTAGACAAAGATAGAAAAACAGCAATATTACAGGCACCTAGACCAACTACCAAGAAGGAAATGATGTCCTTCCTGGGAACTACTAATTTTTGTCGAAGCTGGATACCAAATTATGCTTTGGAATCTGCTCCGCTGGCCAATTTAATATTTAAAAAGCCAATGGCCACACAAGATTTATTACAATGGACACCAGAAGCAGAAGCAGCTTTCTGCAAGCTGAAACAACTGATAACATCATCCTTAGTTTTAGGAGTACCAAACTATCATAAGCAATTTTTTCAAACTGTAGACTGTAAGCAGGGTTATATGACATCAGTATTGACACAGCAGCATGGGGACAAGCAATGCCCCATAGCTTACTACTCATCACAGTTAGACCCAGTGGTGCGGTCCCTGCCCCACTGTGTACAAGCAGTAGTTTCAGCTGCAATGGCAGTGCAGACTTTGGCCTCAGTAGTGTTATTCCACCATCTCACATTGAGAGTGCCTCATGCAGTCGCAATTATTTTACTGCAAGAAAAAGTAGCATATCTTTCTCCTGCTAGACATCTTTCCTGTATGACTATACTGTTGAGCCAACCTCATATGACAATTGAATGATGTACAACTTTAAATCCGTCAACCTTGCTCCCAACCCCTGCAGATGGCAAACCGCACTGCTGCCTGCAGGAGATTGAGCAAAAGACATTACCTAGACCAGACCTTACGGATGTTCCCTTGGATAATGCCGAGGTGACATACTATGTGGATGGCTCGTGCAGGAGGGGTCCTACAGGACAGATCCTAGTGGGGTATGCAGTCGTTTCTGATACTGAAACTTTAGAAGCAAAATCTTTACCACACAATTTATCTGCACAAGTGGCAGAGTTGATTGCCTTAAGAAGGGCATGTACCTTAGCAAAAGGTAAGAAAGTGAACATTTATACTGACAGTCAGTATGCTTTTTCTACTGTACATGTGTTTGCACAGCAGTGGAAAAATAGAGGAATGATAACATCTACTGGTAAACCAATTAATCATGCGCAATTCATTTTAGATCTATTAGACTCTATTCAGTTACCTCAAAAAGTAGTATTTGCAAATGCGTAGCTCATACCAAGCAACAGGATAGGATTTCAAAAGGTAATGCGTGGGCTGATATAGCTGTGAAGCAAGCAGCTTCTGCCTCAGAAGCTTTTCTTTTGCGTGAGGAATTACAACCCTCTGAGACTTTAGATTTAGAAATGTTAAAAACAATGCAGACACTTACTACAAATGTAGAAAAACAGAAGTGGATAAAATGAGGAGCAATCCTTGAAAAGGGACTGTACATCTCCAAGGAAAAGAAACCAATTTTGCCATCTAACTTGTTTAGATATGCAGCTTTGTTGAGCCATGGGCAGAGCCATGTCTCAACAGTGAATCGAGTGTTTACAACCTATGGATTTACAAATTATACAAAACATTTCTGTGCAGCATGCCATGTTTGTAACAGGCATCACGACCAAGGGGCATTGAAGCCTAAGCAAGGGAGTTTCCCTACACCACCGTATCTGTTTCATACTATTTGTATGGATTTCATAGAATTGAATAAATGCGAGAATAAAAAGTATTGCCTTATCATTATAGATATGTTTTTCAAATGGGTAGAAGCTTTTCCAACTAAAAATCCAGATGCAGCTACTGTTGCAATGGTCCTTGTTAAAGAAATTATACCCAGATTTGGCATACCGGAGAAGATTTATAGTGATAACGGTACACATTTCGTGAACAAAACAGTACAGCAACTTAGTCGTTATTTTGGGATATCATTAAAGAATCACTGCGCTTACCATCCCCAATCTGTAGGGTTAGTAGAGAGGCATAATGGGGTGTTGAAGAACAAGCTTAGGAAATTGATGACCGAGACACAGAAGAACTGGGTGCACTGTTTGCCTTTAGCACTGTTGAGCATGAGAACTGTTCCAAATGCAAAGGGATTAACTCCTTTTGAAACTTTGTTTGGGAGGGCATATTATATACCTCAGTGGAAACCTCTCATGTCTGCAGAGCAAGAGGCTGATAGTTCACTTGCAGGGTATATGAGGCGATTTTTGAATAACAAACTTTTGCAGTTAAATTCTGTTTCAGATAAAGAACAACTGAAATCGGAAGCACCAGTAGCCCCAGGCATCTGGGTCTGGGTGAAGATTGTGAAGCGAAAGAATTGGAGTTATCCGAAGTGGGAAGGACCGTACCAGGTACTACTGTCAACACCCACTGCAGTCAAGATCGCGGAGCGAGCTTCCTGGATTCATTTGACGCACTGTAAACTGGTTAAGAACTTTGAATTGGACAAAAACTGTGTTACTGTTGTACAACGAGAATGTAATGGCCAAGTACAGAGTGAATAGAGACATTGAGCAACCTCAGAAAACTTGTATGATCATTTTAATAGCTATGCTAATCACACTGTTCTTTTTGTTGTGGCCACTCCTTTTTCCTGGCACAAAAGTTGAATTGATTAGACGTAATGAACCAAATATAGACTGGCATCCCAACTTTAACACTTATTAGGCAATTACATGTGTATATGCTGAGACTTTTAATGTTTCAAACTGCTGGGTCTGTACGGCCATACCAACAAAATACGGGGGTTTATTGATGGCTGCTATCCCCCTAGGGGTCAATGAGACCTGGGAAAATCTGGTTTCTGACACAGTTGCTACTAAAGCACATGATAAGGTAGCACTGTATTTGCCTGTAACACAAAAAGGAATTGTATGTTTTTACAAAAATGACACCATCCAAGTGGGATGGAGTAAGTGTAATGTCACAGTACAGTATAAATGTTATAGAAAACCAAACAACTTGAGTGGATCTTGTAGTACAGATTATGACTCATTTTTGAAATCTATGCATAAGACTCTTGATCAGGTACAACGTAATCCTGTACTTTTTAAACAGTTATCTGTAATAGATAGGAAAATGTTTCATGCAGGGCAGTCATTTTGTAACAAAGTAACAACTAAAGTAGAGGACAGTTATTTTGTGTGTGGTAAAAAGGCATATAAATGGTTACTTGAGAATTGGTCTGGCAGTTGTTTTTGGGGTACCTGGTCCCGGCCGTCTGGCACACTGCAATTTTGCCTCAGGGAAGTATTCGAAATACCCAAGATGTGACCAAAAAGACTGTTAAGAAACCCGAGAATCCAGTGGGACAGATCAAAGTGGGCTGGAAAGACCATCGTAATGTGGGAACCAAACTTGCGCACATGGACTTGAGTGATGCTGTCATATCCTGGGCAGGTATATTACCTGCATATGGTGCAGTTAAATCAATATGGGAGCTGCAAAAACTGTCAAAACTTCTCGAAGTAATGAGTAATGTGACTTTTCTGCTCTCGAACTGATAACTGATGAACTGAATGCCATGAGAACTGTAGTACTCAAAAACCAAATGGCTTTTGACTTCACCCTAACGGTGAGGGGTGGGACATGCGCTTTAATCAAAGAAGAATGCTGTGCGTTTATTCCTGACCATCAGCATGAAATTAACGACCATCTCGAGGTGATTCAGCAAGTGTCGGCCATGACCAAACCAGGCCCAAACCCTCTGACAGACTTTTTCCAGAGTGTATTTGGGGGGTGGTGTTCCATCTTTATGAACATATTGATTGCCATTGGGGTAGGATTACTCCTAATAGAAGTTTGTGTTTGTTTTGGAATCCCCTGCATGAAGAAATTAATCAAAGAATTCATAGATATATCAGTATCTGAGACTATGTATCAAAGTACTGAATTTGAAGAGCTGCTAGAATGTGAAACACTTTCATAAAAGTTTAAATTGAATGACTTTCTTAACTGCAAATCCTGAATGGAAGAGGTTAGGAAAAGAAGCAAACTGTTTATTCTTTTTTGAAAATAGAATTAAAAAGTATTAACAGGAGGGAAATGTTAGAAAAATATGCATTAATGTGTGTATGCTTAATGTCAATTAATAATCAAGTGATTCAATATGCTTTTCATTCTATTTTTCATGCACTGTGTTATATATAAATTGAGTTTCATATGAGACTGAAAAAGATGCTTTTTTGAAAACTGCAGTATGCTTTCTGAAACTTGCAAATTGCCCTCTGACCTAGTAACTGCTAGCACAGCAATATTCATGTTTATGCCTTTGGCAAATGTACTTGAGAAGCAGGTACTTATCTGCTAGGTCAGGAATGAATGAATGAACAATACTATATTCTGTAAATGTAATGATTTTAGACAATCAGCTCTGTTTGAAGCATGAGAACATGTGCAGCTGCAGTAACTTAGAGATAAAGTAGACAAAGGATTATTAGAGAAATTAACTGCTAGCATTGTGCTTGAATTAGCTATAATACCTTGAATGGTAACATAACATGTATCTAACTGGGAGTAATCAAGGCCATGTTGTTTTCCTCAGGAAGTTTTACATAAAAATTGATAAATCAGCAGAAATTCATGGGAATGATGGTCGGCAGATGATGATGAAAAAGGTGGTAATCTGTTATGTCAGCTTGGTAGGCCATAACTAGTTTGAGAATGTATAAAAATGAAAGTATTTCCTGTTTCTGGTTAGACAAACTCTGTATTAGCACTTTTTTGTCTCCTTGCTGCAAGATTAAAGTGCCTTAACCTGAACCTACCGTGTTTTGATCATTTTTAAAGTAAATTTTTCCTTTGACAGGGTACTTGGGTTTTTACATGGCTAGGTTTGTAAAGGCCCTAGGGCCATAGCCTAGTAACCTCTTAGGGACCTATGAAGTTATGAACCTCTGCAGGCCCCCCATCATCTTATCTCCTACATTTATTGCTGATGTCCTCACTATAAGTTGGCCTGCAGTTTTACAAAAGTCAGACTTGTGCAGTGGCACTTGCATATATTACTAAGCTCTGTAGTCTGTGTAGGGGTTCTGTTCTCACTGCAGTCAACTGTGTGTGTGTGTGTGTGTGTGTGTGTGTGTGTGTGTGTGTGTGTGTGTGTGTGTGTGTGTGTGTGTGTGTGTGTGTCTATCCAGAATAGCAGAAGTGTGCATCATACAGTTACCGCTCCAATCCCATGGATTGACAGTGTTTTGATACTCGTACTTGCCTAAGCATCCGTTTCATGCAGGCCTCCCAACATCTTCTCTACTACATTTGGTGCTGATGTCATGTACTATAAGTTGCCCTCCAGCCTTATAAAAGTCAGACCTGTGCTGTGGCTGTGGTTACTGAGTTATGTAGTCTGTGTAATGGTGTGTGTGTGTGTGTGTGTGTGTGTGTGTGTGTGTGTGTGTGTGTGTGTGTGTGTGTGTGTGTGTGTGTGCGTGTGTGTTTGTGTGTGTGTGCACTTGCTTGACATTACCGAGAGCCTTTTACATCAGCATGTTGAAAACTGTTATTGTCATTTTCTCCTCACCAGACAGTGCTGATGTCATCAGCTATAAAGTGTTGTCTGAGACACTGCAAGTCAGACATGAGCTGTGGTGGTTGCCTTAAATACAGAGTTCTTAGTCTGAGTACTTAGATAAATAGGGGTTATGTTTTCACTGCAATCAGTTGTACATGTGTGTGCACTTGCTTGACATTACAGAGAGTGTTTTACACCAGCATGTGGGACACTACTATTGCCCTATTCTCCTCACCAGACACTGCTAATGCCATAAGCTATAAACTGTTGTCTGAGACACTGAAAGTCAGACTTGAGCTGTGGTAGTTGTCTTAAATACAGAGTTCTATAGTCTGTGTGCTTAGATAATTAGAGGTTCTATTCTCACTGCAGTCAACTGGTGTGTGTGTGTGTGTGTGTGTGTGTGTGTGTGTGTGTGTGTGTGTGTGTGTGTGTGTGTTGTGTGTGACTTACATGGCATTACAGAGAACCTTTTACACCAGCAATTGAGACAGTTTTATTACCACATTCTCCTCACCAGACACTGCTGATGTCATCAGCTATATCTGATTTGTGGATTTGCACTATTCCCATGAAGGCAGGGTCAATCCAGATTACAGTGACATGAACATCAGTCTATCCAAATAATCATTGCATGGTCTATAGGCCCTGTGCTTTCTTGGTGAGAAACCTTGAGGTCTCTCCATTTGCTTCATGTGTCTGGTGAAGTGTATGCAAAGGAGAGCATTATACTCTATATTAGTTTTCTGATGAGATTCAAGTACAGTGGTGTAATATAATCTTCAGATCTCAATATGATTGTGTGACAGTCACATAATACACATTTTCACCATAGTGATATGCAACTGGTGTTGCTGCTACAACTGTCTTCCATTGACATGCCCTCATCAGTTGTATAGTAGGTTGTTTCACCTGTCTTCTTTCCTGTGTTCATTTCTGCAATTCATCTGTGTGTCCCTATTCAATACACACACTTCCCCTGAGTATTTAGTTTTGCGTAGTAGTCCATGTACCCTTACAGATCATTTATACAGCTTTGGTACAGAATTCCAGATATGGAATTTCACAATACACTGCACCGTATACACTTTCCTGTACTGTGTTTGGACCATATACATAACTATCATACTTCTCAACTGCCCAGATTTTTGCCTTGTATATCTTTTGGTGTGTTCCTTTTAAAACCTGTGGTTTTCTGCCATGTCACTCGGATGATCATGGGACTAATGTTACACAATGATTACATACATTTAAGTTTCAAACTTAAAATTCTTCAGAAAATGTATCTTTATACAAACACCTTGTTATTCTAGCACATTTCTAAGTTTAAAAGAATAAGTACGTATAATCTGTCCCTATTTCTGGGTCACTGTCCTCCATTTATGTTGTGCTTTGTCCAAATTTCTTGCATTAAGAGCTTGAGAGCGGCAAGAAATATTATCTGTTAAGCCCCGGTAATCACTGTGGCATTTTGCACAAACCATCAAAACTACTGTGCCCTGAGTTAAACAGGTTTTCTATCCATGCTGTGTTGCATGGTTTCCTGGCCAGCAACACTGTTGCTGGCCATGAAACCACCAATATTTATGTTTAAACATGGTGCACGGCATGAATATGCAATTAGCAATGCTGCTTACCTCACATTACATCACACACATGTAAACTCCATGTAGGCTTTGTGTGAAGCTTACACGGTGTTTACTGAATCCCAGGGAGAATATTATGTAAGTTCAGTCATGACAATACATTGCTGATAAAATGGAGTAAATCACACTGAGTTCTGCAAACTTATAAAAGAGCATAATTTATTTTTGTCTATGGTCTTCCTCCAACAGCCTATCAATCTACTCCCAAAAAATAATATAACGCTGTTTTCCACAGCACTGAAATTAGTGAGCCTACCAACCCTGCTCTTTAAAGATCTTAGGATAATAACTTCCTTGTTGTCACTGAATATAAATAAATACAGGAAAATACCTTCCCTGATGTCACTAAATACAAATATCTAAATGTCACTCTGGATCCTTCCTTAACATTCACTACCCATATTGACAATGTAACAAGCAAAGTAGTAGTCCAACTAAAATTATGTTAGAGAAATTCTAACATCCTTTTTCATATTACTCAGATAGCAAAAATGTATTTTTCTGAATGCTAGAATTTGAGATCTCATTTTTACAGTCTTCATACAACACTTCAAGAATACAGGTAGTTATAAACAAAATATGTAGATTCTTATTAATGGCAGATGCATGCACACATCAATGTGATACTCTAAAGACCCAAAATGGACAAATCTTCTGTAGGAATGTTACTAGTCAAACTAATAAAACTAAGTTGTTGCCACCTCTGAGAGTTAAAATTTCTCTTAAACATCATGCCCACAGTAGCGGTCAGGATACTGGCCTGATTTTGTTTCAAAAAATGTATGGCATTCATTTTTTTTCCCAGCAAAGGACCTACCATAAAGGACTACCTACCAAATAAAATAAGAAATTGGCAAACCTTTAAAAAAGTAATGACAGAACACAAAGAACCATTTACACATACTCTCATTACAATGGTTGAGTAGATAAACATCACAAGCCACTATTTCATAGAACATTTCCTTTTGACATCCTCATATGAACTGAAATTTGAACTTTTACTGTTTAAATTGTATATAATGATATATTTAATTCATTTTGTACTGTTACTGTCTTCAACATATTCGGTCTATAGAATACCTTCTGATAGACATTTTTACTATCTTCTGCATGCCATGTTTTATGCCTATATAGAGTTCCTTTATAGCATGTAGTCTTGCTTTTGGCTATGCTTGTTCTTTGATGCTGAGTCATGGCTAAAAGGGTTAAAAAATTAATTCATATAACTAGTCAAAAATCGCAAACAAATAAATGGATAGGCAATACCAAGATTTTTAATCAACAAGCACAGCCCATATCTTATGCTGTTAAACACACCTTTGTGACTTCAACTATAATTGGCTTTATTAGAAAACACTGTCAAATTATTTGATTAGGTAATAGATTAAGAGGATTATTGACATATTTTCCTAAAATATCATTCTAAGTTGGCACTAATGCTGTTGATAACTTGATTCATAGTTATTTTGCTTCAGAGGTACATATATTGGTTGGTACGGGTTGGCCTGGTAATTTTCCTCGCAGACGC
Source organism: Protopterus annectens (assembly GCF_019279795.1). NCBI lineage: Eukaryota > Metazoa > Chordata > Ceratodontiformes > Protopteridae > Protopterus > Protopterus annectens. The sequence continues at coordinate 983,386,815 of NC_056725.1, read as the reverse complement.
TGCACACCATGTAAATTAATATCACATAATATGCACTGGAATATTAGTGGTAAGTATTTTTCCTATTATTCAACATTTTAAATGCTTTTATGATGTTGTAATTTTTGTTATTATCTGTTCTTGTGAAAAAAATATTACGGAAGAAAAATAATTAATTTTAGCAAGATAAGAAAACAGGAGCACACATATATTGTCAATAGTGTTGCACAACATTTGGTAAATGTTTATTATGGTGACCTTTCCTCTTTGAGTCTGAAATATGAATTCTTAAGACATCTCAAAAATTTCCTTAGGAATATAGACACAAAGAATTAAAAAAGACTGGAAGCAATATACATTTTGAAATTTGGACATGTATTGCTTTTTTATTTATTTTTTTATTTATTTAACATTTATTGACCGGGAATGTCCGACTAGGTTCGACAGAGCCTGTTTTCAGCGGAGGCCCGGGGAGAAACGCTCCAGATGCATGTCTTTGGAATGTGGGAGGAAACCGGAGTACCCGGAGGAAACCCACGCGAACACAGGGAGAACATGCAAACTCCACACAGAAGGCACCCCAGCCGAGAATCGAACCGGAGAACCTCTTGCTGTGAGGTGACAACGTTAACCGCTGCACCACTGTGCCGCTTTGAATATGGATTTTCCATGGCAAGCGCTGTTTGGTTAATTCATCAGTTGTAATTTGTTTATTATTATTATTATTATTTACGTATTTATTTTATTATTTATCAATGTGGTGTGGTGTGTCATTTTTCTGTTTAACCCTTTGAAAGACTTTCCGATTTGAGGTGCCAGGTTTGGTATGGAAAAAATCTTGGAATTTTCATACTTGTCTATGTTTTATCTGATATTATTTGTTTCTGTGATAAATAAATCTCCATTGCCTACAGATAATATTGACAATATTAGTGTATTTTTATTTATGCAAAAAACACTTATAATACCTTAATGGTAATTGTACTAAAGAAGTGCTGAAAGTTACAATATTTCTCATTTCACTTGCCTGACCAGTAGGTTAATTATGCCATAAATATGCCATTTCAAACATCTCTTGGTGGCTAGGATTTAGTAATTGTGCTTGTTTGGAGTTATTTATTGTGTAATGACCATTTGACCTTAATTGATTAGATAACTAATGTACAAAGTTTATTTGGGACACTGACTTTCATGCTGAGATGCTTTTTCGAAATGATTTGCATCCACTGTTAAATATATTTATTATTTATATATTTTCCTTCCATTTGTTTACCAGAATAGTTCAACTGAACAAAATACAATTTTGCGGTGGAATCCTGTAGGGAAAAGCTCAACACAATAGTAAAAAAGTGATATAATATATATAATATTATTATATGGCTGTGAAAATATAAGTTGTTTGTGCCACAGCTAGATTTTGCAGAAGGTAACTTACAGGAATAAATGGTTTATTGTAGAATAGAATGAGATATCAGGATATTCTGGGAGAGAAACAAGATTCAGAGATTCAGAGGTTGCGAGGTATTCCTTCAGTTTTTGTTTAGATATAAAAACCAAAAAGGAAGACCTAATGTCCAGAATAGAATAAATACCAAATCCAGAAACTGGAAAAAACAGAAAGCAAAGTATACTCCACTCAGGTTTAGCATAATGAAACCTTTAATCCACACTTTCGTACAAAAACTTCATCAGAATGTAATAAACCAGACTGATGAAGTTTTTGTATTAAAGCATGGATTAAAGTTTTCTTTTTACCCTAAAACTGAATGGAGCATACTTTGCTTTTTGTTTAGATATGTTGCTGTTGTCTTCAGGTCATAGTCATAAAGGGATACAATTCCATAGAGTACTTATGTGTTATCACAACCACCACATTGTAAATGACTCACTCTGCAGTTTTGCATTATACACTACATAAAATGTATCTTCAAAGTCTTTCATTTCACTGATGCTATTAGATTTGGATTATGGGATATCAGAATTTTAGTTAGACTATGTCTGCAAATGGTTAAGTTATCGCAGGACAATATCAGAATATTTTTTGATTTTTTTTTTTGTATACAACTAAGTTAACATAGAGGTCACATCTGAGTTGTTGATCTATAATTATACCTTATAGAATGTGTGTAGTAATTTTATCTGTGTCACTTTGCAGAGGGATGCTTTATGTCATTTTTTCCAGAAAGCATGTGAATCAGCTCCCATATAGGAGTTAGAGGGGGTTGTGTAGTTACTTCTCATTATTATGCAATTTTTTTTTATTAAACCAGAGTAATAAATATATCATGTTGGTTGTTACAGCTCTGCTTAAGGACATCAGTTACAGTTCAACACCATCTATAGCTCTTTACTTCTCTTATAATACAGTACAACATTTAAACATATTGTTTATTGCAAGTCTATTAGTTACTATTTTTACTTCTCCTTTGCTATGCCAAAATATTTTATAAATAAAATAAAAGTATGGCACAAGACTTGCTACATCAAAATATTTTATAAATAAAAGTATGGTATAGACTGGAATGTTTGAATAGGGCTTTAGTGAAATTACTTTCAGTTGCTGACATTACCTGTGACAGAGGTTTTAGACTAATGTATTGTTTTCTAGAGCAGTAAAGCATTCTAACCTTTTAAAGCAATAATATACAGGCAAGAACACCTCAGTTGGACTCTGTGTAAAACAATCATAAATGTTTAGGAAGGCTTCTGACAGTAACTGAGAAAATATTTTTTCTTTTATTTCTTTTTATCTATCTCAAATTGCATGCATGTTAATTTAAAATAAAAGAATATTCCTTATGAATATATTTGGCTATTGCTTCTCACTTTTAAGTATCAGAAAACTGTGCTGCCAGCATGCCAATTTTTATTCTGATCCAGCACAAAGTCTGATACTCCACCTTCATAAACTACAAAACCTGAAAGTTTCTTCAGTAGCAGTCTAGTAATGCATAAGCAGTAGAGAAAACTTCAAACAAAGCCAGAGTGAATGTAAATATCTACTTTTGAGACTTCCTCTTGCACCACAAAAGCAAGATTTTAGCAATTACTGAAAACTGTCATGATCTTAGTTTTTCATCAATACTATAAAGCTATATGCTACATGTTTCCTTCCTACAATATTCTTTCTTTTGTCCAATAAAACATTTAATATTAAACAAAATATAAGCAGTAAAGCAAAAATATTTCACTTGCGGCGAGGTTAAATCAAAATAGTTAGTAAAATTTCTTATAGTTCTCCTATATTTGCAAGAACATAGTGCCCCCAATAATATATGCAATGATGTAAAATAAAGTTAAACATTCTTGTTTGCTAAATTTGGGTTTTGCTTCCGACTAATACAAAATGAGCGATAGAATGAAAGAATGAATTTTGTAGTTCATTGTATTTCCAGTAAAATACATTTAAATAATTCATTTTAATTCAAATCTGATTTTAGATTACAAATACTAATTATGTAATTAAACTTTTCATTTAATTTATTTCACATAAAACAATAGCTCTTTGCATTGGGAAATGGTAAGGCACAAACAATGTAGTGATACATCATGCATGTTAGTTCAGATGATAATACTTGTGGGACTAAAGTGAAACAGAAAACATTGTCCAATAATCATAGACAACCAAGTATAGCATTGAACAAATTAGAACAGTATGCAGTGACTTCTGAGGAAGAGATACACATGTAACATAGCAATTCAGGCATAAAAATAATGTACTATACAGCAATGACATCACATATATAAATGATGTATATAGAATATTCAAGTTATAGCATTAAACATGACACAGTGACTCAGAGGCTTATAAAAATGCATGCTGTGTGTGGAGTTCACCTATTACAGACAGCAGGGATTGCAAGTGCATAGGACACTATAATGTTTGTGCTAAAAGCAGCTACAGCAGTGCAACCCATGTTAGTGGTTGCTGTTAAAGCCACTGTTAGTGACATGCATCACAGTGGCATTCTGCCCCAATGCTGATAATGCTGTCATCATCTAACCTGCAGTACCTGACTGATGACCAGATTGTGCTCTATTAGCATGTTGATAGGAAAACCATACATGAGCTTCCCAGACTGAGAATGTGTAGCTTTAACCATACCAACTATAGAGACCTTTAGCAACCTGTACAAGGGACAGGCTGGGAGTATTACTGTATCAGCTTCATATATCCCATACCATTTTCACCATTTTTTCAGCATTATGCAGTTGCTGCATGAGGAGGAGCATATGTGGTTTTAATGACTGCAGAAGAAAATGTCACTGAGCTACACAAACTGCAGAATGAACTGCCACCCCACCTAAATACCTTGTTTAATCACAGCCTCACCTCAGGCTCTGTGCCCATTGAATGGTGCACCGTGATGGTTATCCCACTCCACAAACGGGGGGGGGGGGCACAACAGACCATGGGAACTACCATCCCATTAGCCTGACGAGCCTGGTCTGCAAGGCCAAGCAACGTATCATCATGGAACTCATAAACAAAGACATTGGAAATCTCTAAACTCTGGACCCCACACAGTTCGGGTTTGTAAAAGGCAGATCATGTCTCCTAAACCTGATAGACTTCTTTGAAGCAGTCACCAAAGCCATAGTTGAGGGTAAGGTGGTTCACACAGTCTATCTAGATCTCGCCAAGGTGTTTGACACCATCCCCCACTCTGGAATTATAGATAAACTCACTAAACTAGGTATAAATCCCTATGTCACAAGATGGGTTGCCAACTGGCTTACTGACAGAACCCGCACTGTGACAGTAGCAGACTCCAAATCAGACTTTAGACCAGTGACAAGTGGAGTACCACAGGGTTCAGTCCTGGGTCCTCTTCTGTTTGGTATCTACTTCTCTGAAGTACAGGCTAACACAGAAGGTCTTTGACTAACTAAATTTGCAGATAACTGCAAACTAGGAGCCATAATTGAAACTCCTAATGATGTGGACATCCTACAAAAGGGCCTCATTGAGACAGATGTCTGGTGTCAAAGCCAAAGTTTCAAGATCAATGCCAAAAAGTGCATTGTCATCCCCTTTGGTAAAAACTCTGTACCTATGAACTACCATATAGGCGGTAGTCTACTTAACACCAAAATTGTGATAAGAGACCTTGGGACACAGGTGGACATAGGTTCATAGATTCATAGGTTCATACTAGGCTATCTGCCCTGGGGCAATTATAAGCCTAGCCCGATTCTGTATGGCTTACGCCACCCCTTGATTTGAGTATACTGTGCCCTTTTTAAGGTTTAGTTTACTGTGCCTCTGTCTAATAGTGACACGGGAGTAATCCCTGGGCAAACCTATGATCCCCCATCCACCTATCGAGATTCTTCTTGAAGAGATTCAGTGAGGTGCTCTGCCTCACATGAACTGTAATTCTAGTCCAGAGCGAAGGGAGCCTCTGGGTTATGAACCTGTCCCTCCAGCAAGTTCTATTTATTTCTGTGATGAGGTTCAAGTCCCTTGAGCGTGTGGCTCTAAGGGATTTAGATTTACTGAGGTGGAGCATGTCCATTAATTCTGGATTTGACATAGCTTTGTATGTCAGGCATAGATCGCCTCAAAGTAGGCGGTATGCAGCTGAGTAGATCTGGAGTTTTTTTAACCGAGCAGCATATGGCATCTGTTTGAGACCCTTGATCCTCTTGGTGAGATACTTTTGGGGTCTTTCTAATTACTGCAGGTGTCAGGTAAGGTACATCCCAAAAGGGGCATTGTATTCTATGATGGGCCTGATGAGGGATGAATAAAGGGGCATGATTACCTCTCTTGATCTAGATGTGAAATCTTTCGTGATGAGGTGGGCTATGTAGAAGGTCTTTCTAAACACTTTGGCAATGTGGTTTTCAAAGGAGAGATTGCTATCAACTTGGGTCCCCAGGTCCCTAATAACTTTCTCTGTACTTAATGGGTTTCTGCCTATGTGGTAATTTGTGGGCACATTGTTTTTGCCAAAGGGTATGACTATACATTTTTTGGCATTTAGCTTTAAACCGTGGTGCTGGCACCAGTTATCTGTCTCTGTGAGACCTTTTTGAAGGATGTTTGTGTCAGCTGGAGAGTCCATTATGGCGCCCAGTTTGCAGTCATCTGCGAACTTGGTGAGCCATAGTCCTCCCACGTTTGGCTGTACCTCAGAAAAGTATATACCAAACAAGAGTGGTCCCAGGACAGAACCCTGTGGGAAGCCACTTGTGACCAGTTTCAAGTCTGACATGGCTCCAGCAACTCTCACTCTGTGGGTTCTGTCTTTGAGCCAGTTTGCAACCCATCTTGTGACATAGGGGTTTATATTTAAGCTGGATAGCTTATCTATGATGCCCGTGTGGGGTATTGTGTCAAATGCCTTTGCAAGGTCCAGATAGGCTGTGTGGACTACCTTCCCTTCATCTATGGCTTTGGTGACTATTTCAAAGAAGTCAACCAGGTTCAAAAGGCAGGATCTGCCCTTGACAAAGCCGAACTGGGTAGGATCTAGTGTCTGTAGGTCCCCAATGTCTTTGTTTATGAATTCCATGATGATCCTCTCCATAGCCTTGCAGACTAAGCTAGTCAGGTTTATGGGGTGATAGTTTCCAGGGTCGGTAGAGGCTCCACCTTTGTGGAGTGGGACCACTGTTGCTGTACACCATTCTGTGGGCACATATCCTGTAGTGAGGCTGAGATTGTATAGGTGTTATATTTGAGGGATTAGTTCCTCTTGGAGTTCATGTAGGACGCAACCTGGGACACCATCTGGTCCCATGGAAGCAGTGTTTTTTGCTTTGGAGAGGGCAGCCTTCACCTGAGCATCAGAGATGTTTGGGAGGCAGCCCTCTGCCGGAATAGATACTTGCTCTTTTGGGGGGGGGGAGTTTGCACTGAACCTGTCTGCTAGGATATTGGCGATGTCTGTGGGTTCAGTGTATTTTTTGTCGTTTAGAATCAACTCAGAACAAGTCTGGGAGTTGCATCCCAGGTTCCTAACATAACTGAAAAAAGCCTTATGATTGTCTTTGGTGTCCTGTGCAATTTTTTTCTCGAAGCTGGCCTTGGAGGATTTTATGAGGGATCATAATTTTTTTGCTAGTACTGATCAGAGATGCCTTCCCTATTAGGGATTTTGCTCTATCATGTAGTAGCTTCCTCCTTCTGTTGTACAGTTTATTTATGGCAGGGGTCCACCAGACTGGACACCTGCCTTTGGATGATTGGGTCTTGGTTTTGTTTGGGATAGCATGATCCATGCATTCCTGGAGATGTCCGTAGAATGCATTTATATAGTATTCTGCAGTTTGGGCCGTAGTTTCCACTGGCCCTGGGGCCTTGAAGGATTCCACTTTGGTTTTGAGAAGTGAGAAGTTTGCTTTTGAGAAGTTTTTCACTGTGGTTTTCTGGGCTGGGGGTGGGGTCAGGATGTGGACATCCAGTGAAATTAATTTATGGTCTCATCTTACCAATGAGGGATATACTTCTGGTGTGGAGCATAGAGTCCCCATGTTGGTAATGATCAGGTCTAGTATGTTGTCCCCTCTTGTGGGAGTGGTGACTAGTTTTTCCATAGCATTTGAGTTTATAATTTCCAGGAACCTTTGGACTAAGGTGCTGGGGCTTGAGTAGTGCTCCCAGTCAATGTTTAGGTAGTTGAAGTTGCCCAATATAATGGTGTTCGGAGAGATCTTCATGTTCTCCAATGTTTTCAGGAAAGCCGAGTGGGATTCCTGACTTTGAGAGGGTGGTCTGTAGGATGCTATAAACTGAAAGGCAGTCTTGCCCACTGTTAGTTGCACATGGATGGTCTCAGATACTTCGTGCAATGCCACTAACCTGGAGGTGTGGATATCCTTGATAAATATGGAACTCCCCCTCCTTTTGTGGTTCGGTTCAGATTTTGGGGCCGAAAAGCATGATATGAGGTATAGCCTGGTAGTGCTGGGGTGCTCTCTGGAGCCTTGAACCAGGTTTCTGTCACTGCACAGATATCTATGTTCTCCATACTGAGGAGAGCTTCGAATGCGTGCATCTTGAGGTTAAGACTTCTGGCGTTAAGCAGCATTACCTTTAGTTTCTTGTTCCTTGTGCTGTCTATGGGGGTGGGTTTGACTTTTGAGCCTTGCCTAAAAAAGGCACTATGGGGGTGGCAAGAGCCTTTGCCAATATCTGAAAGCCTAGTGGTGACAGGTGCAAGCCGTCCCTAGCGAAGCAACGTGGCTTGTCAAGCATGTCATCCCAGGCTGACAGACACTGGATCCCCTTTGAATGACACCAAAATTTTAGCCAATTGTTAAAATCGATCATTTTGTCTTTGTACTGTGGCATCATTCTAGGTGAGGGTAAGATGCTGCTCAAGGTCAGGGTCATACCAGCCTGGGCTACATGATCAGAGAGCTCCTCTGTGTCTCTTTTCATGTAGTCCAGGGAGGTACGTCTCAGGTCATTCACACCAGCATGTACAATGATTGAGTCATATTTGTATTTGCTTTGGAGTGACCTGATTGCTTGCGTTATGTGGTGGATCCTAGCACCCGACAGGCAGCTCACCGTGACCTTCTCTTTATTCAGCCTGGTGAGCGGGATGTCAGTGTGTCTGACAATAGAGTCACCTATTACAAGAGTATCAGGTGTGTTATTCAGCCTTAAGGGCTGTGGCTGCTTGGCACACTGACTTTGTGGGCTATGTGTTGTGCGTGTTTTGTTTTGAGGTAGCGTTTGCTTGGATGTCTGCTTTGGAGGTCTCTGCTGCTTAGGTAGATTTTTATTTAGAGCCTTCGAGTATGTTTTTGTGTATTTATGTGTTTGGTTCGCTGATGTGGTGGGACTATGTGATACTGGAATTGTGTTGTGTGAGGTTACCTTCTCCTCCTGACTGGTTACACCAGTTTTGAGATGAGAGAGCTCAGCCTCCAGTTTGGCTAAATAGTTGCATCTCTCACATATATTTGAACCTATTTGGAGGAGGAGAGGGTTGTCCGTGTACATGAGACAGTTGTAACATTGCCTCAAAATTCCCAGATTCACCAGCTGGACTGGAGAGGAAACCACTGACTGACCTTTGGACATGCTAGAGTAATATAGGGAAACTGAATTTAAGATGGACCAATAGAGGACAGGGTAATCGTAGAGAGTATAAGAGTAAGTAGTGCTTATGGTTTAATAGTGCTAACTTGTAGGATTACTTAATTGGACCAGTGAAGGGCCTTAGAATGAGAATATGGTGTTTAAATTGAGAGATAGAGCAGTTCTAAGGGAAAAAGTGAAGAGCAGACTTTGTGGAGCTAGAAATAGTTTAAACCCAATTAGGCGGCGCTGCCCGCTATTGCGCTATGCACAAAAATGAGCAAAACCACGCAAAAGAGGGTTTTAAGAGAGGAAGATGAAATAGTTTGGAATTGACCCAAAATGGCCAATAAAACTACAGTTTCAAGTCAGTAACCACTCCCACAGGGGCAGGCAGGCTGCTCAATGTTTTTCACTGCCACTGATCAACAGAGAGACTTCCCTTTAGCCCAAGCAAAAAATGGCCTCCAAGAAACTTACAAACAGTTCAAGAACAGTAAGCCTGTAACTGAACTTTTTTAAATCTCAGAAAAGTGGGATAAAAGCAAGATTTTTTTTTTTTTTGTTTTTTTCAGAGATAGCAGAGGTCCACAAGTATCAACAAGTTATAACAGTGCAGTAAATGACCCCACACAAGAGTGCTAAGCCAAAGACAGATAAAATGCAAGTTTTGAGAAAAAAACGATTTTAAATATAAGTACAAACAGGAAATTCATTAACAGCATTAGGTTGTGCTCTAAATACAGTTACTAATGCAGAAATCAAGTTTAACAAGCCAGAAAATGCTCAAAATAGGTGGCTATGCAGAAAAAACTTAGCAAATAAACAGAGGAAAAATGCTTAAAATCTCAAAAGTGGCTCCTTTCTTCTCTCAGCATTTTCTCCTCCTGGTGTGTGCTTCACCAACAGCCAACAAGCCTGAAAAGATGCCAAAACCACGAGGCAACCAGGTTTTAAGAGAGGAAGATGAAGGAGTTTGGAATTGACCCAAAATGGCCAATAAAACTACAGTTTCAAGTCAGTAACCACTCCCACAGGGGCAGGCAGGCTGCTCAATGTTTTTCACTGCCACTGATCAACAGAGAGACTTCCCTTTAGCCCAAGCAAAAATGGCCTCCAAGAAACTTACAAACAGTTCAAGAACAGCAAGCCTGTAACTGAACTTTTTTAAATCTCAGAAAAGTGGGAAAAAAGCAAGATTTTTTGTTTTTTCAGAGATAGCAGAGGTTCACAAGTATCAACAAGTTATAACAGTGCAGTAAATGACCCCACATAAGAGTGCTAGGCCAAAGACAGATAAAATGCAAGTTTTGAGAAAAAAAATGATTTTAAAAATAAGTGCAAACAGGAAATTCAGTAAACAGCTCTAGGTTGTGCTCTAAATACAGTTACTAATGCAGAAATCAAGTTTAACAGTAGTCTCACATCACCACAGTAGTCAGGAAATCCTTCTATGTGGCACACCTCATCACAAAAGGTTTCTCATCCAGAAAAAAAAGAGGTCATTGTTCCCCTCTATAGAGTACAATGCCCCTTTTGGTATGTACCTCACAAGACATCTACAACAACTGGAAAGGCTGCAGAAATACCTCACAAAGAGGATTACTGGCCTCAAACAGATGCCCTATGCAGACCGACTCAAAAAACTCCAGCTTTACTCTATCGCATATCACCTACTCAGAGGTGATCTCTGCCTAACATACAAAGCAATGTCAAACCCAGAGCTGTTGGACATACTCCACTTAAAGAAATCCCAATTCCTCCAAGCTACATGCTCTAGGGACCTAAACCTGTCACTACAATAAACAGAACATGCTGGAGGGATAGATTCCTGTCCCAGAGACTTCCCATACTCTGGAACAGACTACCTATCTATGACAAACAGAGCGCCTCATTAGCACTCTTCAAGAAAAATCTTGATGATTGGATGGGTAATAAGAAATTCACCCTGGGGATAACTTCTGTGGTTCTGCTTGACAGGGGCACAGGAAAATAATTTTCATGGGTGACAAAAGCCAGGGTACCTTTTTGGCTAGGCTTGTATAGGCCCTAGGGCCAATAGCCTAGTGCCTACCTATGAACCTATGACATTTTATTCATTTTGAACATTTCTCTGTGATCCTGGTAGGAGCTGATTGCATAAACAGTGCAATCAATTCCTCATGTGATCCCCAGGATGTCAGATACAACAACAGGAAGGGTTTCTGCTCCCTCAACTGCTAGGGGCTGTACAATGCCTTAGGTGTCATTTACAATGTTTTTGTGTGGCACCTAAGCAATTACCATGATTCACACATAGGGTGCACATATAAAACTATAAAAACAAGATATATGTATCAACACTGAAATAAATGCCTAAATTCCCAACCTTGGGACAGGTGTATTTGTAGGAATCACAACTTGTAAATAAGAAATGGGCACATACATGTTTTCTTGTATAAGCAGTAGTAGCTACAGTCTGCAGGTACCTAGAGGACAGATATGCAGAAAATCTTTATGAATGTGTCTTGCCTCATATGTAGTGCACTGTACAATATGAAAAATGCAATAGCTAACAATAACTTACTGCAGTCAGTACAGACACTTGTTCAGTCATAATCAGCACAACTCCCACATGCACTCCATTAATGTTTATAAGGCTCCATGTTCACCTCCATAACAGGAACATCAGGAATTTACCCACTTCTGTGAACTGTGCCTGTGTTTGTGGTCCACCACCTGTGATGGACATATTTTTGGCAATTTCCCATACCTTGTTTTTGACATGCAGAATTACATTGGATGCTCTTTACCCCATCAGTTGTACAGTCTTACTATGGCAGTGTAAAGCACAGATTTACTGAACCACTGTCTATCTCATCTGGGTCCGATAAAACCTGTGCATGTTAACTTTAGCCAGGGTAGGAATGCCATCTACACTGCCATTCTCTAAGTTTAGTGGCAAGCAATCAGTCCACTACTGCTCTGTGACCATTTCTTATGGAAGAACATGTTACTATGATACATCTTACTGTTTTCTAAGTATTGAACCACTGTATTAAGCTGCAGATTGTGTGCTTGCAGCAGTTTATATTGGTGTGCCTCACCCTATGTACAGGGGCAATTATGTCCAGTGAGGCTTGTCCTGACCTAGATGTGCATAGCCAGAGGCATTCTTCCTTACAGTTGGATATGGCTATATAATGCCATTGTGCTATGTCTCCACTGGTAGATTAACTGCACCTTGGGCCATAGACAGTTTTTGAACTGAGTCCCCCAATTTTTTTTTTTTGTTTGCTCATCTTCTGATTTTGTTCATGGACCATGCATTGATGCATGTGTTCTTTTATAGTCACCTTCCTGATTGTTGTAAATGTATACTTATCAACCAGAATGTTTTACATTATAGTTATCTATTAATAAAACAAAATTTGTATTTATTTTTAACTTGTCGTATTGAGCATTTTAATATCAAAAAATAATCATAATTTAGTATATAATAATTAGAACATTAGCTATTTCAGACCCTTTCAATAATAAAAGACCACTCAAACTTTTGTCAGTATAATAGACCAGTATCTATACCCATCATTTACAATGACTTGACTGTGTACATCTCAGATATTTGATTGTAATAAAAACAATCACAAGGAAGTATTCCCTCTTGTTTACACAAATTCACACCTTTCCAGCAAATCCAGATTAATGGCTGTTTAACTTGATCATGACAACAGAGGTAGTCATCTTTATTGTCATAAAGCCCCATTACTCAGCAGTTATAACATTGATTGTGTTTACTCAGATGTCTGTAGCAAAATGGCAATAAGGTCAACAGTAATGCATTTTAGATTTATTTTACACAGACAAAACAATAGCAAGACTCTTTAAAGTGGTTAAACACAAAGGGTAAGTCACTTTCATCCACAGATGGCCACTTTCCCCTACAATGCAGTTACAGCCACTTTTAAAATTTCAATGTTTTAAAGTTTCTGGTACCTGTGCTAGAGTTCTAAGGCAGATTGTGTAGATTTAAAATAATGTAATTCAACTTTCTTACACATAAGCAGTAGCCAAAATAAGGTACCTGATTTGCTTCACAAAAATCAGACAAGGGCTGCAAAGCCATTCTTGAATGAACAATCAATATCAGTCAGTCATTTTCACCCATACAGAGCCCAGTACCAAGAGTTATAGTTAATTTGTTGTCTGTGTGGCTTTTAGATGTAGTAAAATAGAAAGAAGATAAAATAAAATAAGAGTCATAATGTACTTCATCTCTGTCAAAATCGGTGTGTTTTATACAGAATTCTTATATATTTTACCTCATATATGCAACTACTAACTTATATTTAAAATAAGCAAAAAAGAAACAAAAATGAAAATAGAAGACATTTAAAGTAGTACAGTCAGCAAGTTTGGGTTAAGATATAAAGTGTTTTATATGCAGTAGTCCTAATACTTTGACTAAACCATAGCTCTCAGACTTTTAGCATAAAAATCAAGGACAAAGTCACAAATAACACAGAAAAAGGCCCAAACCATGGATAGAGTTTAAATATTGCTCTTATATAATTATAAATCTGCTAGAATAACAAGTTTTGCTTTAGCTTGCATTTTTACAAAGGATATGAAGCCTGAAATGAAAATGTCAGTATTATCTAATTATACTACTAGTAATGAATGCAGACATCAACAGTTTGCCAGAGCATCACAACGTCTTGCAAGGGATAGTCCAAAATATGAGTCAAAACCCTGGGCATACTGAAAAATCAGGGACAGTTGAGAGCTAAGGATTGAACTATGGTGTTTCAATTATAACCTTCTTTCCCACTTGTAATAGCAAATGACTACTGGTTTCATGAATTAAAGTGCATGAAGGCAGCTGATAATGCAGTAAGAGACATGTTTTTACTAAACAAAAATGTTTCCCTACCATAGCATATAACCATATTTACCTTGCAGACAGCAATGATGAGAAATCCTGTAACTCCATGACTAAATCATACAGCGGTTCATTTCTAATAAAGGAAAAAATATATAACAACCACCATGCATACCCATTCTATACACCATTGCCTGAACCTGTAATAGAAGCATGTGCATTTGTAAAAGCCTCATATCATGATAATCACATTATTGTGACATGGAACCATGTGTAGTGCATTTGTGCAGGAATTACTCAGTTGCTATAGTATAAACAAATGTTTAAAAAAGCATTAAAAATGATCTGTTATGTTTGGCAGAGGTAAGTGCTGAACATAATTCAGTTCTGTTAAATGACTACAAATATCTTAATTGGATATCCTTCATATCCTGCTGCTATTGTAGAAAATGATGTGTCTCCTCTGAAGCTGTAGGACATGTGCGTGTGTGTGCGTGTGTGTGCACGTGTGTGTGCATGTGTGTACTTTGTGTGTGTGTGTGTGTGTGTGTGTGTGCTTTGTTTGTGTGTGTGTGTGTGTGTGTGTGTGTGTGTGTGTGTGTGTGTGTGTGTGTGTGTGTGTGTGTGTGTGTGTGTGTGTGTGTGTGTGTGTGCGTGTGTGTACTGTGTGTGTGTGTGTGTGTGTGCGTGTGTGTTGTATCTCCAGACTCTCATATAACACTTTTGCCTTCTTACTGCTGCTTTACAATGCAGGTAAAGGGGTATAGTACCTGAGCAAGGCTCGGGTAAAATCAGCTTCAGTTGCTTAGTAGTGGTTAGGAGTGAGATTTTGAAACCAATTAAATTTTTGTCAAGAGCAGTTAAACTTTCTTTATTACTATTTAGAGGGACCCCCGAAACTCAGGCGGGTGGTGCACAGGTATCACAAAATACACCTGATACGTAATGTCACACTAGACAGGATATGTTAACAGCTTAGAGCTGTATTATTTTGTTTTGGAATGCAGGATGAATTTTGGCCATTGCTGTATACCCTCAAGATGTCAGTTTGTGACTTGGCCACTAGTAAGGCAGTTGACTCTTTGCTTTGCCAAGAATAGTCTGCACCTCTCACCTCTAGGCTTTCAACTACTGGCTAAACTAAGAGGACTAATTATGTAAACCAAAGCCAACTTTGAGATTAAGACAGCCTGCCAGTAAAATATAACCATAAAGCCTTCTACAATAATGCTAGAAATGTTAATGACAGCACACAGCAATGTGCTGCTCTGATGGATAATGGTGCCACATTCACTGAACCTGGTGTTATTGAGAACCTGTTAGCAGACAAATTCACTTCCACCTTTACCTTACTCTCACCCCCAACCATCCCCTCAAAAATACCCTCAAACATAGCCCTTCCAATTATAACTAGGGAGCATGTATTGGTTTCACTCACTAAAGCCAAGAACATGACCTCAATGTGCCCTGATAACATCACAGGATGCCTTCTGAATAGTCTAAAATATGACTTATTAGGATGCCTGAAGACATTATTTAACTACAGTCTTAAAACAGCCATTTAGCTATGTGAATGGAGGACTGCAACTGTCATCCCCCTTCATAAGGGAGGACTTTCAACAGATCCCAGATATTGCAGACCCATTAGTCTGACTAGTCTTATTTGGAAACCCATGAAAAGAATTATCATGGAAATTCTCAACAAGGATATAAGCAACCTCTAGATACAAGAACCATCCCAGTTTGGCTTTGTCAAAGGAAGATCATGCTTATTGAATCTGGTGGATTTCTCTGAAAAGTTCACTAAGGCAATGGGTGAGGGGAAAACTGTGCAAACTGCTGACCAAGATATGGCTAAAGCATTTGATACAATACTCCACTCAGGCATTGTCAACAAACTTATGCAACAGTCTGACAAAAACACTGATTCCAGGCAGACCAGCACACAAAATCGAAGATACACAATATTGGTGTAGTTGCAGTTTAATTAAGCAAAAAACAGTACTCTCACTTTTCATTCTCCTAATAATACAAAGAACTTCTTCAGATAAAAATATCAAACGGTCTATGAAATTTAAATCCATTTTTTAAAAAGACATGTGATTTACAAATCCAAGTCCATTGGATACTTAATTATTGAGTTAAATTTCCTTAATTGGTTTACCACTTAACCCCGAAGGGTCTAATTACCAACAACTTGTCCAAGTTTGTATAATACCCTGTATCTGTATTTGTCCCAAAATAGTGTGCTAAAATGTGTCACAATACCCAAAAATATAATATGAACATACTAAAATATATAAAAAGTTATTTCAACTATCAAATTTTAATAAAACATATTTTGTGTATTAAATGATCCATTTAAAATTGTTTATATTAACCTATCACCTGTATACAAATCAAATATGTTCCATAAACTCATACATTATATATTGTACCCAAGACATGCATCAGGGAGAAAAAGAAAACATTAAAACAAAAATAAAATTCCGTTACAAATTGTTGATGTTTCACTCGATAATTTTCTTTAGTCAGCGTGCTAAGTTCCTGAGTTTTAAAATACAAGTAAAAGAAGATATCTCATTAATACCTGGAAAATGAGCAGCGTCTAACCTTAATTGCCACAATAGTTCCAATCTTTCTAACTTCAACGTACATGGTCCTCCTCTCACATCATGGGGGATGTGGTCTGTAACTCTGAAGACAAATTTATGATCTCCTTGTTCATTTATGTGTCTGGCCAGGGCATTTTCTAATTTGTTTCTACTTATGCTATATATATGTTCATAAATCCATTCCCTCAGCCTTCTGTCGGTTTTACCAACATAGAAGGCCGGGCATTCCAAACACTTTGCCAAATATACTACTTGTTTACTTTGACAATCAAACTTGTAATTAGTTGTAAATTTCCTGCCTCTGAGTTCAAAACTTGAACCCACATCTATATATTTACAATAATTACACATTTGGCATTTAAACATGCCTTTCTTCACTGAAAATGGTTGATTTTGTCTTTCTAAAATTTATTTAAGGTTAGCGCCCCTCTTAAAAGTAAAAGCTGGTTGATTTTCCAGTTTGTCACATAAAAGTCTGTCTTGCATAATTATGCTCCAAATTTTTCTTTAGAAGCATAATTATCTCCTTTGCGTTGATACTGTAATGAAAAATAAAACTACAAGGGTTATACTCCCTCGTCCTCATTGATATATTATCCGGAGTAATGCTTACCCCTGTCAAAAGTGGAGGATAAATTCCTGCTTCCCTTTTGTTTTGTACTTCCTCTATTATGTCTTGCAATAATGATGTTGGGTAACCCCGTTGTAAAAATGACTGGTACAAAAAAACACATTTCCTAAGAAACACATCAAGCCTGGAGGTCATTCTGGCTGCTCTTACTAATTGGCCTTTAACTACTGATCTCTTTTGTGATAATGGATGATTACTTGTAAAGTGAAGAAATGTATTGGAGTATGTGGACTTGCGAAAGATTTGTGATGTAAAACAGTTATTAATTCCATCTTTCTTATGCTGTACATCCAAGCAGGATATATTATCCTTAGAAAATGTTGAAGTAAATCTCAAGAAATCAGTTGTTGAGTTTAAGTATGCTATAAATTCTTGTGCATCCGTTTCTTCTCCTTCGAACAAAATAAAAATATCATCCAAGAATCTTGTATAATATTTAATTCTTGCCTGCCACTGTGTACCTGATAGTAAACATTCTCTTTCCCAATGAGCCATGACTAGGTTGGCAAAACTAGCCCCACATGGTGAACCCATGGCTACTCCTACTTTTTTTGGTAGTATTTGCAGTTAAAAGTAATAAAATTATAGGATAGGACTATATCTAATAAATCTTCCACTAGCCTTAGTTCATCATGTGGGGCTGCTCTGTCCCTAAGTAAGGAAAGAATGCGATCCAAACCTTGGTCATGGGGGATAGAAGGGTAAAGGTCCCTAACATCTATAGTCAAAAAATTATGTTTCGCATTAAAAGGTATTTTGTTGATACCTATGAGGAAAAAGAAGGAATCTGTACATATTTGTTCCTCTAACCCTACATACTTCTTTAAAATTTCATCTACCACCTTCGAACAAGCATACGTATTACTGTCCCTAGCATCTACTAGGGGACGCATTGGAGGATCTTGTAGGTTTTTATGGATTTTTGGAATGCTGAATAGGCAAGGTATTTTTGGTGCTAACATTGATAAATAGTTAAATAAATTCACTTCTATTCTTGCTTCCAAAAACATGTCATATAAGTATGACCTTATTCTTGCATAAGCGAGGTTTAACTCGTTTCTTGAGACTTCCATATATGTGTCACCATTTATCATTTTTTGCATCCTCTCAGAATAATCCAGAATGTCCATAATCACCAGCCCCCCTCCCTTATCGGGTTGCATTACCCGTACTGGTGTTTCCCTGAGTAATTTAAGTTAGAATTACTCATTTTTGTTAACATTCAATTTCCCTCTGTTTCCCTTCATGTTTTGCAAACGGATTCTTATATCCAGTTCGCAGATTTGTTCAAACAAACTCAAAGTAGGGTGTAATGGTGGATTATATCTACTAGGTATACTGTATGGATGTATCATTATATCAGTGTTACCCATTAGTACACGTAAATTAAATTTTCTTACAAACATTTTCAAATCAATCAGGACAATCGCTATGTTCGCTCGTGCTGATGGAACAAAAGTGTAACCCTTTGCTAGTACTTCTATTAACTCAGGGGCTATATCCAAATTTGAGAAATTGTAAATTTTAAAGTCATTAGTAGAATTAACTAGTACCTTGCAGGTCAATTGTTCACTGTCCTCATGGTTATTTATCATATCGCTTGTCTCCCCTTGTTGCTGTTCCATTTGCTCTGCTTGTTTGGAGCCTTGTTCCCTCTCCGGGGAGTATGATTCTGTTGTTTTTCAATTGCTGGTTGTTATTGTAAGTATTTTGGTTGTTAGCTATCCTCTCGCTCCACCGTTTTGGTTCCCTGAATGCCGTGTTGTTGCTTCCAGTTGCAAAATCTTCCGAACCCTCTCCTTCCATTGGTGGATTGTCCAACCCCTGGTGCCGACCAGTTGGGTGTTGAGTTTGTGACTGTGGTGGCTTTGGGTAGGCTGTTCCCTCCCAGTATGCCAAAATATCCCTATCTAATTTTCCTTTTTTAGTTGACTGTAATTTTTCCAGGTGGGAATCTATACTGGAAAAGATACGGTCATGATCAAAATGATAACATTCAAAGTCTGTGTCTGCCTTAATCGAAAGGTCCAAGGCATTGGTTTCCCCTATCAGGCAGTCTATATCTTTCTGGCAATGTTTGCAAAACAGCTCCAGTAACTCCTTGCCATGTTGATCAAATAATAATAACAGGTCTTGATGGAAAGGTGAGCCATCTTGCAACCCTGTTGGGTACTGCCAAGCCCTTAAACCCTTTGGAACAATTTTAAGTTTGATACATTCACGGAAGTAAGCTGACTCCAACTGCAGTTTCCGTAGTTTTAATAGTTTTTGATCAACCTTATGCAACTAGGTATAAACCCCTTAATAACAAAATGGATAGATAGCTGGCTCACTGATAAGACCCAGGAGGTCAGAATCAATGAGGTCACCTCCACAAAGAGGCCTGTCACCAGTGGAGTCCCCAAGGCTCTGTACTGGGCCCATTCCTCTTTGGCATCTACTTCCCAGACATCAAAGCCAATGTCAAAGGCCTTTGGCTGATGAAGTTTGCAGATGATTGCAAACTGGTAGCAGTCTCTGAATCCCCCCAAGACCCTTCAGGAAGGTATAACACATACAAACACTTGGTTCTAAAACCATGGCATAAAACTCAATACCAATAGTACCTTTTGGGAAATCTAACACCCCAGATAACTATGTCATCAAAAGAAAAACACCCTTAAAAGTTGATTCACTATTCAGTGATCTGGGAATTCACATAGATAGTAATATAGCCTTTGACCAACATGGTAGTGCCAGTGCTACTCCTGGCAGAGCCAGTTTCTGTGTTCATAGCCAGAGATTGTGAACTGTCCACTCTACCATGTATGGTCCACAGCTGTCCAATATGCGCATGTGTAGGGCTAGCACTGGGCTTGACTGTGTACACACACACTTTCAAATGCCACTGTCACATGCAGGTCACCAACAGATACACACGGCACCTCTCCATGGCCTATCTTACACGCACCCCTTCCTGACTCACAAACATGCTGTCAACTATTTAACATAGCCTAGGCATCCAGCATCCCCACTCCACACCCTGTGCATGTAATGCTAACTGTTTCACATCCCTGCCTTCTGTTCAGGGAAATGCTAATATGTGTCTGATGCACAGGGTGTCTTTATTACTTGACATGTACTTGTGTAGTGTAGTATTGTTTTACTATGCCACTTGTTGTGGGCCACAACAAGTGCTGTATGCTGGCATGTATCATGACTACTCATCACTTTGTGTACTTTTGTTGCATGATGTTGGACTGGAGGTAGTATTACAGAATGACAGGTGTATCATGGACCTGTGTGTATATGTTTCCGTTCCAGGAGTCTGAGGGGATAAACTTTGGACACATGGCAGAAATACAGTTGTGCAGAATGGCATGGCAGCACAGCAGAAATATAATGTCAGCAAGGTACGGCAGTATACATGCATGGCTCCCAAGGTGCATATGTGCAGAACAGTCTATCAGGGACAATGGAAGCGGTCAGCATAATCATGCATTCATACTTTGTGATAAGGTCTGCTACCCCTGCTACATGTCACCTGGCTTTTCTGAACTTACAAATCTAGAAGGTGTTTTGATGGAGTTGTCACATCTACAAATATCTTGTGTATGAGTCAGACATGTGGCAGACATCAGTTATGACTATGTAGAGGAGGACAATTTAGGTCCACCAGGTAGTCATAGGGCCTTAAAATGCATAAATATTGCAGATTGTCTGCCAGAGCTCTTAAGGTGGATGACATCAGTAGGCCTTGTAGAGGAGGGCAATGTAGAGGCCTACAGCCAGTTACATAGCTATAAAATGTATAACGAGTGCACAGAGATAGCCCATATGGGCATGTCCATAGTGCTACAAGGATTTATATTTACAAAGACACACAGAGGTGGCTGAGGGGAGATTAGAACCCTTACCTATCTATTATTACACACTATAGCTCACAGTGCTTATTGCATGCACCACAGGTTACATCTGTTGTATATGTTACTGCAGGCCCAGTACTTGTGGAGTACACAAAGTAGCCTTGTGTTGGACAGTATGTGTGGACTGCAGAGTGATACTGTTTGGTACTGTTATTGTATCTAGTGTCCTAGGAGTGAGATTCCTGTTAATATACCTGCTATGTGTATACAGTTACCAGTATGGTCATATGTGGTTGTCTACAGTTAGATAGGAAAACATGTGGTCATGAGACAATATGGCCTGTCCAAGACATGCATTGAAACCATTGTACATTAGAATATCTGCTCTCCTGTGTCTGTGAACAAGGTGACATTCCTTAGGCATGGGGGGCTGTGGGTGAATGGATTATGTACTGCTGCGGCATTGGTCGGCTTCCTTTGGACAGCTGTTGTGATGTGCACATGCAGATAACCTCAGCATTCCGAGAGTATGTAGGGACATTCTTACATCTCCTAATATATGTGCGTATATATATATATATATATATATATATATATATATATACACATATATTTTTTTTGTTTGTTTTTTATATATATATATATATATATATATATATATATATATATATATTTATACTATATATATATATATATATGTGTGTGTGTGTGTATAAAGATGTGTATGATAGGGCTGCTTATTTAAATATTCTTTTGTGTGTACATTATGTAAATGTGTTACGTACATATATGTGGTGAGTCTATGCATCATTGTAATTTATATAGTGATATATATATATATATATGTATATATATATATATATATATATATATATATATATATATATATATATATTGGTATCATATCTATATCTGATACATATTGATAGATACACTAATCATGTGTGAGAGGGATAGGGACAGACAGATATGTATATGTAGCTGTCTGTATGTACAGACATATTTCCACATAGCAGGTCTTTGTGATGAAGAGGCAGCAGGCTTGTGCTCAAGATAGCTAAGTGTAGGAGCATGCCCAGTGGGACTGTCAGTACTTACAAGGTGACTCCGGGCCACAGCTACCTGTACTCTGGTCCGGGATGTTGTGTGCTGCAGACATTGGCTGCTGCACCTGTTTCCATAGTATACTTCCCTGAAATTGTCCAAGGCATTCCCCAGCTGTGTGCTTTACTTAATATGTGACTGGGGTACATAATGTAACAATACACAGGGTGACAGTCTGCATACCTCTCATTGTACATGCTTTTGCAGAATGTTGGGCATTTTGCCCCGTACGCCTGGTCTGTTCCTTATACATTTGTGGTCTTCAGGAATAATATTGTATAATGCAGTCACTGAATTGTGCTAACTACTGACACATTTAAGTAATGCCTTTTACATCCTGCAGCTATTCTGTTCTGCTGCAACCTGCTGTTATAGTAGTCACCATCTAGGATCATCGCAGCATGTGCAATGTCTGTCTGTAGTTTTGGAGCTTTGTCCCCCCATTCTCTCTGACTTTGTCCAGGTGCCTTGCTGTAACAGATTGAGGGGTATGACAGTCTATGAGAAGACCACCATATGAGTACCTCACATGCAAAAGATGTGTATACTGCCAGATTCAAACCATTGACACCATCACCCATACTAATGTCCCTAGCCCAGAGAGCCACTCCATCCATTGACAAAGAGGTGTCATTCCTCACACAATCAACAACATACAGACATACATTGTCATCCCTGTGTTATGTGCACATACGATGTGTAGCCAGGTTCTATGTCACAGCCCTGGAATTGGCTAGTCTGCTGATATATCATTGCAGACTTATTGTTACAGCAGTCGTATGAGAACACTGATATGTTGGGTGTGGGGAAAGGGCAACAAATGATCTGCTGGCATAGACAGTAGTGCAAGTATCATTTGACCCCACTGTTTAATATCTCCCTTGACTCTTGTAATGAATAATCCAACCATGAGGCCTACTGAATATTACAGAATATATACTATTGGATTGAGTATCTGTAGTCCCATGTGGATGTTACATCTCTCTAAAGAGCCTACTATATTTCCTTGCAAACATGCAGCAGGTCCGTACATATGATAGCATATTATAGCACTCCTTACAAGTGGTGTGTAGGTGAGTGACTTACCTTGGGAATGTAGCAGTTGACAGAGCTGTAGTTCAGGGCTGATTCTGTCTGATGCACCCAATACACAGCCAATACATGGTTAGGAACAGGTTGTGTGCATTGCCTGGCATCGTTTTTACTATATGTATGCAAGTCAGAGTAAGGTGTCAGTCCCTACGGCCCTAGGTTGTCAGTACATATGCAATGATTTGTCTCTTGGCTAAGGCAAGGACATACTCGGCATGCCTATATCTACAATAGCAATTGACAAGCAGCAAGAAAAATATAACATAACAATTGTTGTAAGTTCACAAATCCAACTCACATAAACAACTGTCATGTGAGATGCACTTGTTACCCAAAAATGTAGTGATGGTATTTGTTCAAGCAGTGTTTTTTGCTTGGCAAACCAGATTATGTTTAATATAGTAGAGCAGCCAGTTGAAATGCAACTTGTCATATTTTCACATATTGAAAACTCAGTGTCTGCAAAGCCTGCGAGAAAATGATGATGATCAAGATTCAAGGTAAACGCTACATGGCCATTGCAATTTGGATGGGCGCTAATATTTGACCAATGTTTAAAACAAGGTTTGGGGGATGCTCATTTATAAGATGGGAGAACTTTGATTTAGCTCTGAGCCTGATGGTAGGTATTTATTGGAGAAATAAATGTGATAAAATAAATTTGATAAAACGGTTATTATTTAAGAAGAAGATTACAATATGAAACCAGATAGAACATCTGAGGAAGCACTTGGCAAACCCTTGCTGTGTTTATGGTGCTGGTGATGGTGGTTTCCAGCATGAACGAAGGATATCTAGTGGACATACAATTAATAACTAAAATCATAACTCAAAAGGATAATATAAAAGAATAGAGAAGAAACATTGTTTTGGTGCTGAACTGCTGCTATGGGCTCTATAGGAGTTCATGTGAAAGGTAGAACACTTGAGGAAACTCTCAGACTGACATAATCTGTGCTTCTCAGGGTTTTTCAAGTCTCAAGTCTCTATGTTAGAGAATCCTGAAAGCACATTTGAAACAAAATCTTAATATGCTTCGTGGGTGACCTGGATGATACATGTTAGTGTCAGAATGAGTGAACAAAATGAGACAGGTGGGCCACTAAGAAAGATGACTGAGATAAGTGACCACCAATGGGCAAATCTATGGTGTTAGGTTATTGCTGCTATGACTGGAAAAGGAGCTTAGATTAGACCTATGTAGTTAAATAGTGAATCTCACAGGGGATAATGCTTTGGGGTTGTACTGCACATGTCTGGTTTGCAGTGAAGTATCCTGGAGTCTAAGAGGTTAACTATAAAGATAAACCGGCTTGTATGTGTTATGGCAGGTCCTGGATAGTCAGTAACCAAGAGAGACAACTAAAGCTTATGTGAGATGGAGGTCATATGTCAGATTGCAAAGCAGTGGAGGTCCCATGACAGTCAACAGAAAGAAAGAGAAAACCAAAACATTGTCACATTAAAAGCCACTTGAAATGAATCATGGCAAACAGAATCTACACCTGTACTTAATGAGCATTTTTTCAGGACACGTATCAAGAGTGGGGCAGGCAGTTCAACACAGCAATGTACTGCACTCTTATTATGTGCAAGACCATATCAGATAGAGAAGAATGTAGGTCAAAAAAGCAATGTGCTTGTCTCTGTCTCAGTAGCTTGGGGGACCTGGAACAATTCACCTTAAAGTTTGGAAAATATATGAAGAATATTACCTTTCAACTTTGGTAAGCACCTGAGCAGTAAAGAAAATACTAGATCCAGTCTGTTGTGAAGAAGAGAAGAAAAGACATGGATGGATGAAATTATTCTTGGGCAACACATTTTAATGTTCTCAAATGACAACAGTAAGCTATGTTCAGAAGAGTCAGTGTACCTTATGGTGGAGCTACTGAAATTCAGTTGCTGACTGATGTGCTTCTTCACCTCTCACACTGCTTCACTGAGAGCATATTAGAAGAAGGAGACAGTCTGTGCCAGAGAAGATGTGTGTGAAATGACTTGCAGAAAAGTAGATTGCGCAATCTGATGAATCAGTGACACACATCTCTGTAGTAATTTGCTTTTTTATTTTTTTATAATTTTTTGCTACTTTTGCCTGCTGATTGATATTTCTGTCCTGATCAAATGACTATATATTCTCTATCATAAAGGTAAGAGTTGGATGTGAAAGGCCATCCTTCAGGCAGTCTTTGGGGAAGGTTTGTCTTTTTTCTTCTTAGCTCTAATTCTTGACATATACTCAACTATTCTTTGAGGGAAGTCATGGAATGAGCTGAAAGATGAGTCTTTCCCCTCACTTCAACAAAGGGTATACCCTGCAAGCAGCAAAATCCATTGCAAAGCATTGGTGGTATTTTTTCCTATCTCCACCAGAGACATTGAATGTATACCCTGTGCCCCAGAGTATGAGTCATGCTCCTCAAGCCCACCTCCAGTAGATGGGAGCAAGTCATGCCTCTTCTCTCCTCCCCCCTCCTTTTTAGATGCCTTAATTGCTTGGGCTACTAATCAAAGTGTGGCCATTTGGATTGCAACAAGGGCTCTATTCTTATGTGCCACAAATCCAATTCATTTTTTTAACAGCTGATGGAACATATATATCTGGGAATCAAAATGGCAGCATGTTTCTTCGGTTTCCTTTTGCTGTTTTAAATGTTATGTTGTACACAGCTGGGGTATAATACAGGGCTTACCAATGTTTCCTGTGATGTAATTATTTAGAAATTGAGAATAGCACCCAATGGTCAAATGAAGCAGTATGCATGAATTTAAGTAAAGTTTGTAACAGTTCAGTATAGCAGTCAGTAGGCTTGCAATATGCATCATGGGGAGTGAAATTTTCTGTACCCATGTTTGTACCACTGAATTTTATTAGTCGGTAGCATTGTTTTACGATTATTTGTATGAAATGAGTTGGTGTGTTTGGGGTGTGCAATTTCTTATCACTTTTCTGCATTAACAAAGTGGTACTATTCTCAATGTAGGCTTTGTGCAAATGTATAAATGTTTTGTTACACATCTAATTCCAAAGAAGAGAATTCGTGATGGGGATATCATTCTCTAGATTACTTTAATAAAAATATTTCTTAAAATAGGAGAATGTAATTTAATGTATGGGCTTTTGATCTCTTAAAAATACAATGGTTATCATGTACTCGCTATTTTGATATTTCCTCAAAGGAATATTTAATATCACACCTGTAGAAGTAAGATTTGTTTATGGATAATTAAGCTAAAATTCAGAGGTGGATACAAAGTTAATGTAGTACTAATAAAATATGTTTTATGCATGTATGGTGGAGAGTACACTTTATGATGGGGAATCTAT
Organism: Protopterus annectens; assembly: GCF_019279795.1. NCBI lineage: Eukaryota > Metazoa > Chordata > Ceratodontiformes > Protopteridae > Protopterus > Protopterus annectens. The sequence goes on along the minus strand of NC_056725.1, from coordinate 983,360,317 downwards.
TACAGTGTGCAACAGTGTTGTATAATGTCATCCAGTGGAGGGTACACTATATGAGGGTAAATGTTTTAGTATGCAGTAGTATTGCATAAAGTTATCCAGACCATACGAGCAGGATATGTGTGCATATTCAGGCTCACATAGAGCTGCTGCAGTTTCCAACAAATTGTGTCACACCAGAACTCCATATCAAATGTGTGGCAAGACAATGATTAGGCAGGGTGATCAGAAGGCACCCTGGGTGCCTAGTCAGGTAGGAGATGGAGTTAACGAGCAAATAGTTTATGCTGAGGTCACCTGCAGTCACATGGAATGGGATGGGATGGGATGGGATGGGACTAAATGTCAAAAAGGGATAGTAGGTTAATACACCATGTGGAAGCATAGAGAGTGGCTGCCATGTGCATAAGTTGTATTATGCTTGAGTGAAACGTGTAAGGATACTTTGATTTCTCCTCAGCTGGTAATATCAACTAGTATATTTATAGATGGATGAAAATAAAAGAGTGGCTCAAGGGTACAGGTAGATGCAGAAATCAGTGAAAATAAATTGTAAAACAACTGCACCAAGACTTACACACCAAGTATTTATTGATAAAAATAAACAAAACAAAACAAATGTGAGCACTTTCACAACTACTCTGGTTGCTTCATCATACATATTTATAGGTGGTACTGAAAATGTGAGACTAGAAGGGGCAAAATATGAAGATGGCGTGATCCAGTAGGTATAAGGTTAAAAGTTTAAGCCATGCAACAGTGTAATTTAGTTAAAATGAAGAATGGTGAGTACAGCCAGGAATAGGAAGGGGTGATTGAAACGTACAGGCTGCAAGGTTGTGCAAAGTAAGAGAGTTTTGGGGTAAACAATGAAGGATGCAGTCCAGTAGTTTGAAAAGAAGGGTATGTAAGAGATTGATATGATATATGATATGATATATGATATGATATATGATATGATATGATATGATATGATATGATATATGATATATGATATGATATGATATGATATGATATGATATGATATGATATGGGGATAGATGAACATGGTTAGGGTTCAGAATGTCTAAATAATTGACAGAAAAAGGGCAAGGAGCATAGGAGAGATAACCAGGAAAGAATGAAACAGTTAGCTGAGGGGATGGAAGAAGGGATGAAGCTTAATCAAATGAAATGGTATTCAGGATAAGTGCGGGTAAGAGCTTGATGAATGATGAAGAGAAGGCAGAAGGATGAAACAAGCAGAAGAAGGTATCTAAGAGGAGATGTTATTGGTAGGCATGGAGGGTAGGAGACATAGACAGTGCAGTCTATTAGATGAAAACCCTTAGGGGTTGAGAGTACATTGTGGGAGCTGATGTCATGCAGTCTGCAGTCAGAAGTGTTGGGAGTAACACTGGGATAGCATTCACTTAAAGGTCTATGACCTAACTACAGGAAAGAATGAGAATGATAGACTGGTTCAGAAATGGGGTGGGATGGGTCTTACCTCTCAACTGTCCAGATTTTTACAGAATGCCCAGATTTTTGCCTCACATTTCTGGTCTGTTTCTCATAAAACTTGTGGTTTTATGACAAATTAATAAGAACTGAAGTTATTACATTATGATGGACATTTGAGTTTCAGACTTCATATCCTTCAATTCTTCAGAAAAACGAATATTAGTTTAAAATCAGTTATTCTACCAACTTTCTAAGTTTATATTAGCAGTATATTTAAAATCTGGCAGTATTTTTGGTCATTTGTTCTCCCATTAGTTTTGGCCTTGTCCAGATATCTTGCATTAAAAGTTTGAGAAGTACGAGTGAGTATGGGTAAGGCAGAGGTAGGAATCAAAACAAGAGGTGTAAGGATAGTGATACAAAATGGTATCCTGGAAGAGAAACAAATTAACTGGTTATGGGATAGTGCAGGTTGAAAAAAGGTGACTGGAATTCAGAAAGTTTCAATTAACCAAAATAAACACGAGACATATAGAAACTAGGCGTACTTTGTATAAGATTGTTTGGGTGACTGTGTGTGCCAAAATAGGGTATCAGGACATGATGGCAGCACTGGATCATGCACAAAGCTAGAACCTGTTGTTAGATGGTGGACCGCAGAAATGTAATTTTTTTCCCACCCAGATCTATCAGCCCATTTATCTGGTTCTGCTCAGCCAGCTCATCTACTCCATTTTGACTTGTGACAGCTCAAATTTCTTTTTTTTTTCGAAACTTTGTTTTTATTTTTTGTTGTTACATTAAGCAAATTCTAAAATACAATACACAGTAACAGATGATAATACATTGAAAGTAAACCATTTACAAAGACAGATGAAGCGACTGTTCATTCTAGTAATAGACAAGTATCTTTAAAGTTTGTTTTCTCAATATGAAGAGTGACATAGATGGACAGCAGAGTGAGATTATATTGTAGCATTATTTATAAATAGTTGTATACAGAAGTTTTTTTGTGTGAGTTTTTTTTCTTTTTTTTCTTTCTTTGCTGTTTTTTTCCTGTATTCTGTAACACTGTATAGTTATCTAATACATTCTATGTGCAAAAAGCTACAGTGTACATTAACAATGTTATTATACCATGCGAACATCACAAACCCGACAAACGTGCATGCTGATTGGCTAATCCAACCAGCGTGCACATAGTAAATCCTACAAGAAACAACGCAAAAAGTCTGGTAGCTAAATATAATGCGGCGACAGCAAATAAACAGTAAAGTAAAGTAAATCTAATACCCAAAACACACAACAATTTAATGAAAACACAAAAAACTAACCAATTTCTATACTACACTCCTCATTCCCTCACCTCGAACACTAAAAAAATAAAAAGTCATGCAGTCGCAAATACATCACACACACACTACATAACCACCACTTATAACACAATAAAACCAAGCATTCTCATAAAACCATTCACTTACCTATATTCCCTACAATACCTATACACAGACAACTCCAAAAATGTACATACTAAAAACACCACACATCTCTCAAAGTCAAAACACACACCATACCGAACGTCCACATCAGCATACATCTAATAAAAGCGCATACAACACCACCATCTAGTGACCAAATAGTAAAAGTACATATTTAAAAAAAATTAATACAAATTAAAACTACACCACATTTCAACATACCTATAACTACTAAAACTTAACTACACGTTATAAACTTCTACACTGCTTAAACTATATTATACCAAGCACCACCTAGCCCTTTCCTAACATTTCCTGAAAAACTAAAAAATAACATGTATTTAAATTAAAACAGAAATAAACAATAAACACAAACTGAAAGTGTGGACTATTTTATCTCACAAAAAGTGGAAGAATACAAAAAAAAGCAAACAAAAACATAAATAACAACAATACAAACATAATACAAAACAAACTAACACCATGGAATAATAGCAATAACCCACTTCTGGGTGTGGGTAATGCTGGATTTAACCGTGGGTAAATCCAGCATTACCCACACCCAGGCGTGGGTTATTGCTAAAATATTGTCATACTTCTCATATGACAGCTCACATTTCTTCTCTTCTCAATCATGTAGTAGACATTATCAAAGGAATCTTTTCACATTAGCAAGATTTGTCACAGGTGAGACATTTAAAATATGTGGAAAATATGGGGAAGATGACACAGAAGACTAAAGTCTATATTATCTTCCAGTAAATCATTAAGAAAGGATTACAGTCAGGGAATTATGCGAGTCATTGGAGTTTCATAATTCTTATTGTTCAGAAAATAAATTTCCATACAAAACCTACTGTTCTGTTTACCTTTTAAGTGAATTAGACCCAGTCTATCTCCATCGTTGATATCTCTGATTTTGCCTCATATTTATACACTGTCTCATTGACTTCATTTTTTTTTGCGTAATTCACTGAGTATTCCATCTGTATAAGAAAGCCAGTCATAGTTTGTATTGTTAGGAAATAAATGCCATTACAAAGCCTTCTTTTCTGTTTACCTTTTAAGGGAATTAGATACAGTCTGCCTCTGTTTCCAGTTTTGAAGAACACCTCTGATTTTCCCTCATATTTATATTCTGTGATTGCCCAATGTTAACTTTTTTTCTGGTAAATTCATATTTTTTTTGTTCAGAAAATGCATGTTGAGACAATACCTTCTGATGTGTTAAAATGTTTATGTTAATTAGATGTATTCTACCTTTCTCTCTAGTTTTGGAGAATGTCTGATTTTGCATCATATTAATGCCCTGTCCCCTGTTTACTTGATCTTTTTTTTCTGAAACTCCCTGAGGATTACAGTCATTCAATAATGCCAGTCATTGCAATTTCATGGTTATTATTATTCCAATAATTCATGTCCATGTTCAGTTAACTTTTTAAAGTGACCATAAACAAACACCAGGACTCGCACCACCCACAGAACTAAACTTTTATCGAACTGAGTTAAGCGCTTTTGGTCTTTATGTGAACTATAACAGAACCCACCATTTATGCAAAAATCACGATTATAAAATTGCAAAGTCTAATCTTCTAAACCAATTAAACTAATAAAAGTATTGTGTAGTTAAATATTTAAATATTTATGCAATTTTGTGCATCACTAATACCTAAAACCTTATAATATTTAAAAATTTTAGAAGAACTGCAGCACTAAAACAATACATAAAGAATACATGAGAAATGATATATATATATATATATATATATATATATATATATATATATATACGTGTGTGTGTGTGTGTGTGTGTGTGTGTGTATATATATATATATATATATATATATATATATATATATATATATATATATATATATATATATATATATATATATATATATATATATATATATATATATATATATATATATATATATATATATATATGTGTATATATAAAAAGAAAAGTGTGTATATATAAGAAACAAACTAATCAAAGCCAATTCTGCTCCATGGCTGACTAAAGAGACTAAACATGTCATGCATCTCAGAGACAAATCCTGGAAGCTTTATCAGAAAAGTAAACTGTCTTCTGCCTTGCTCCAATATACCCAACTCCGCAACCAAGTAAAAAAACTAATCATCTGGGACAAAAAAAACCTACTACAATAAACTTCAGTCCAATAATAATAACAACCCAAAACAATTCTGGAAATCTGTTAACTCGCTTCTCCATCCTGGGTCAAGAAATAACCCCTGCCCTGACCCTAGTTTAACTGACAAGGAACTGAGCTCTGTCTTCAACACTTTCTCTACAGATTCTATAGCCAAGCTAACCAAAACATTCCCTGACAACAATCCTTCCAACTTCCTAAACTCTTCTAATAACTGTCACCCTATGTTCCAACTCAAACCAGTTTCCACAACATTTATAAAAAAGCTCTTATCCAAACTAAAGCCATGTTCCAATGCCCCCGACAACATTCCCACCTCCTTCCTCAAATGCGCAGCCAAAGGAATTACTTTTCCAATTAGCATCCTGATTAACTGATCCTTAAAAGAGTCATACGTACCCAAACTTTGGCGTTCAGCCTACATTCTACCGCTTCATAAAGGAGGTAAAAACAACTCCATTTCTAATTTCCACCCCATAGCCCTACTCTCTCCAATATCTAAAATTCTAGAGAAATGTGTCCACTACCAACTTTTACCCTACTTAACTCAGAATCAGTTACTTACACCCACCCAACACAGTTTCCGTCCCGGCCACAGCACCATAACTGCCCTACTTTCCTTCTTAGAAACAGTTAATCAAGCCCGAGATTCTGGACTTCTTGTATCCACTGTTCTGCTAGAACTATCTAAAGCTTTTGACACCATCTCCCATACACACCTTCTCTTCCACCTCTCCAACCTTAATCTCTCCGCTAATACTCTTTCCTGGTTCTCCAGTTACCTCTCTGACAGATCTCAGGCTGTCAGATGGAAGGACTCTACCTCCTCCTTCTTACCTACTCCTACCGGCTTTCCTCAGGGATCCATCCTCGATCTCATACTTTTCAACATCTTCATAAACAACCTTCACACTGCTCTCCCTGACTCAACAGTCATCCAATACGCTGATGACTCTACCTTAGTCTGTACTGCCCCCAACTTTTCTGAACTTCTCTCTAAAACACAAACAGCTTTTTTCACTACAGAAAACTGGATGCACAAAACCATCTCGCCCTCAACTCCAATAAATCCAAAATACTAATTTTCCTCCCTACCAAGGCTTCTTCCTTTGACAAAAACACTTTCAACATCCTCAGCCAAACCAGCACCCCTATAGAAGTGGTCCCCTACGCTAAACTCCTTGGCATAACCATTGACGAACACCTCAAATTCGACCTCCACATACAACAAAATATAAAAAATAAACACCAAAAGTTAGGTATACTCTACAGGAATAATTTATTTCTTTCAAAATCCTCTAGGCAAACCTTAGCTACCTCCTACCTCCTTCCCTCTCTACTCTATGGTGCCCCTCTTCTAACTAATCTGTCTGCCTCCCTCACCTCTAAACTTGAAGCTTGCTATAATAAAATCTCTAAATTCGCCAATAAATCCAAAACCTCAACCCACCACTACCTCACCCTTCAATCTCTGAACTGGTTGAAGACAGTCTCATTCCTGCTCGCTGTCTCAAAAAAGCATTATTTAAATTCTGATTCATTTTGCAACAGTAATACATCATGCTCATAAATGTTACCCTACGGCATTTGTCTGGCTTTATTAAAATGTTTCTTTTTGTGGGCTTTTCTTCCTCCTACAATTGTTGACTTTGTCAAGAATTCTTCAGCAAACAGATTGAGAGGTATTTTGGTATATTCCTTATTACAGTTTGTGGCTATCTGGCAAATTATTGCATATTGGAGATAAAATAATGACAGGCATGTCAGTTATGGATTATGTGTCCTTCAGAAAATACTTTCTAATGCAGAGCTTGTTATTCTAACAATTTTCTAAATATATAAGAGAAATATTTAAAATCTATTCCTGACCTTGTGGCATTGTCTCTGATTCTTGAGCTAAGAAGTTGAGAAGGTGGTAAGGGGGCTGCAATGGATTGCATTGTCTGGTGTGATAACAGTGAGCTGAGATACATTTTTGGCCACTATTTATGCATTTTTTTCACTTGCTTGATATCAGACATATATCTGAGCTATACAATCATTGACATGATTGTAATTGATGTGAGTGTGTGTGTGTGTGTGTGTGTGTGTGTGTGTGTGTGTGTGTGTGTGTGTGTGTGTGTGTGTGTGTGTGTGTGTGTGTGTGCAGAGTGCATAGTTCTAAACTCTTTCTCATTTTTTTCCTGATTTTTGTGGTCTGCTCCTCTTTCAGTTTGTTGTTTTATGGGAAAAGGTTTTAGACTGCTGGCACTAATATGACTTTTAGGCTTCTTATTCTTCAGAAAATGCTTGCAAATGCGAAAAAAATGTTATACTACCAACTTTGTTTATAAGTCTGTTCCTGACTTAGTTCTTTGTCGCTGTTTTTTGAGCTAAGAAATTAGGACAGCATGGGGTGCAATGGAAAGCACTATGTGGTTTTCACAGCATAGAACTGAAGTGCACGTCTTGGTAATTACTTATGTAGTTGCTTATTTACTTTGTCAGAAACACACATCTGTTGTATACACAGTCCTGCAAGGGGTTGTAATTGATAGTCATGCCTGTGTTTGTGTGTGTGTGTGTGTGTGTGTGTGTGTGTGTGTGTGTGTGTGTGTGTGTGTGTGTGTGTGTGCGTGTGTGTGCGTGTGTGTGTGCGTGTGTGTGTGTGTGTGTGTGTGTGCGTGTGTGTGTGTGTGTGTGTGTGTGTGTGTGTGTGTGTGTGTCTGTGGGTGAGTGTGGTTGGGAATATGTGTATGTATAAATGCTTACTTACTGCATCCCAAAGTAGCCATAGTGTAAAGAAAGGGATCAGCTGTAGAATACAGGACCAATATCATATGAGCCATATTTTAGGTGCAACCCTTGGTTTCCTTGATTTGTTGACTTTTGATAGTGTGCTTATTATCTAGCTATGAATAAACTAGAAAGCATAAAGACCGTGAATTTAACATTAATATTTTGACTATGAAGATAATTGGAATTTAGCTTGCTTTTTGCAGGCATATAGGTGTGAACTGCATTGTGTTGAACTATAAAAATCTGTCTGGCATTCAGAGCAGATGAAAAAGGTTATGATTTGTTAATAAACTGCTTCTTGGAGTGCAGAGTTTTAGTCCATCTGCCTTCTTTTGTCTGTTGTATGATTCTGACTAAGTCTGTTAACAGACATTGCTCCTGAACTGCCCCTGAAAAGGGACTCTTGCATCCAGTGGAGTTTCACAGACTCTTAGCAACTGCATTACACTCTAGGTTTTGAATTCCTGTAGGTTTGCATAGCTGTTAACTAGTGAATTACTATTTTCTGTTTGACTCTAAATTCCAGCGCACCTCCTATAGTTTAATGGCTTGTAAGATGTATCTTTAATAAATGTTAGCCTCAAAGTAAGAGACACAGTGTAACTTATGCAAAATTTGTTTTTTTAAGCAAATGGCTGTCAGTATTTTTTTAATTTACTGCAAAAATATCGTTATTAAAGTAAAGAAGAAAATAGTATGTAGATTGACAGGTTTGAACAGTGTTTGATGGTAATGGCTGTAAGACAGCCAAATAATGCTTGAGGGTGCTGTCCATTTCCTCACCTTGGGCCTCATTTAACCATGATCCAACTTTGAATGTTGGGTATGAAAATGGATCTTGATGAAGTACAGGAGAGGTGGAGTGATCAATGGGTTCAATATCTTGAATATACAAGTAATATCCAAGTGCATTAAGGAATGCTTACAGGCCTTGGTGAGGTTACAGGAAGAGTACTTATTGGAAGGACTTTAATGGTATACTGGATTTATTTATTTATGTATATAGTTTTGGGGAAAAGAAACTAAAAAATATAATATAAAGAGCTGGGTGGCTTTAAAAGAGGAGAATAAAAGTCAATTTGAGGAATGTGCTCAAAATTAGGCTAAGGACTTTGCATTCTCAACAGATAATTGCCGATAAAATGAGCCATCATTACTTGATCCAGATGAGTAAGAATTTAATGAGGACACAGGAAAGGTAGATATAGAGGAATGAGTCTTTAGTGATAGTTTGTATGCCTGCTGATTAATATGGGAGGGAGCACATGGAGATAGCAAATGCAAATTTCAAAATGCTAGGTGGGGGATAGGCAATGAACGTAATTATTAATCAAGGTAGTGAGGACTTCTAGAGAAACTGTTGGTGGGAGACACAAGGTTTGATAGGTTCTATAAACTAAAAGTTACATGAAGTGATTCAGCAAGGCAGCATGAAAGGGTGTTGTTGATATAGGGAGAGAGACAAAGAGAGTGAGGAAAAGGGAAAGCTGCCACCTTGGCACAAGGAGCTGTGCGTTTGCCAACAACAAGCATAGAAAGGCAAATCAGAGACTTCAGAGACAGGAGGATGAAGACTGAATGTTTAAAATGAAGACAGGAAATAGGTTCAGTGATACAGTGAATACAAATAGGAGAAGGGGGAAGCAGTTGTAGAGGACAAAGGATGAATTGGTTGCCAAGTACCTGTCATATATCTGCATCTCCTACATTTTTTCTCCCCCAGCTGTGTACCTTCCAGCTGGCCCTGTGCTGTTTTCTGCTCCTAATACCTGTAACCTTTAATGTTCCCAGTATTAACTCACCCCCTCCTGAGCTAGGACTATCTCAGTTATAAGAGGGGTGGAATGGAAATGGGGCAACATGGAATGGGGCTTCTAGCAGCATAATGCAAGTGGTTGTGTATGTTGGAGATTTTTCTTGGATATCGTAGCTAAACAGAGCTACTGATGTCAAACACATCACCACATATAATATCAATTAGCTCCATTTCCATCCTTTAATACAAAATGTAATGTCAATCTATCTTTGCAATTGTGACTTTCCCAGACATGAATGTGGAAAAGTAGACTAAAAAAAAAATATGCACTCTGCTTGCTTGTGATCAGAAGAGAAAAAAATGTTAAAAACCCATATTTTAGAAGCATTTTTCCTGTCAGAAAAGTAGATGTTTTTTCAGAAGATACCTAAAATAAAAATATATTAATTTTGTGAGTGTTAACATTCAGGACAGCGCACTGGCTATCATGGAAATTGAACAAGAATTTTTATTTATTTATTTATTGATTGTGTATTAGTACTAGGCATGAATATTTCAAGGATAGGAGTGCATGTATATTATTCATCTCATCTGCATCTGCTAGATACTTTTCTTTTACCTAAAAAGAGTATGCATCTGTACAGTTGAAACATTTTTACTTGTGATTTCATTGCTATGACTAACTATACCGTATATGTACTAAATTTGTGAGTAAAATTCCAAAGTAAAGTAAAAAACTGTAATGTACCTCATTTTTTTATTGTAAATTCTCTCTTATTGTAAATAATACTGTAAATGTGGAGCTTTTCTCCCCGGGCCTCTACTGAAAATGGACACGTATCCAGTTGGACTAGCCCGGTCAACAATGATAAAATAAATAAAATAAATGTATTTAATACTGTACACTCATTCTTTCTGAATTATATGTGTTCTTTCTTGTAGTGGGTTAGACCAAAGCACTTTATGGTTACCCAGTGTTATATTTGCATACACTTACTTAGTTACGTTTTTGTCACACACTTATTTTATTTTACTATGGTTCTGGTTTCTAACAGCAGGCAAGCCAAAGAATGGTCCATGAAGAGCTGTGTTCTGCTCAGTTTAATACATTTAACTGAGTGTACATTTTGAGCATTTTTTACTCCCTGGTAACATTAATTCATGATCATTGTATCCACCTACCCACCACTATCATTCATTAGTGTATCATTACTTCAGTATGTTTAATATGTAGGCATGATACTATGGTGAAACAGAACAAAAAAATGAAGGCAAGACTTCTTCAAACACGGATGAGAGTAGTTTGCAACATTTTATGTTATAAAAACACTCAGCTAAGGGATATCAGGAAGTAGGCAGCAAGCATTGTTTTTCTTATGAATTTTGTTTGTGTCTTTCGGCTTTTTCCTGGTTAGGGGTTGCCACAGCGGAACTCCGGTCCGCTAATGATTGGTAGAATATTTTTACGTGCCGAGTTACCAGCCCTGACGCACAACCTTCAAAGAAGGTACGCCCCTTCACGCATGTCTCCACACAGAAGACGCTTTAGCTGAGAATCGGACGGACAACGTCTTGCTGTGAGTCGACAACGCTACCACAGCACCACCGTTTTTCTTATGAATATTATCATTATCTTTGTATTTCTTTAATGATAGCTGTGGTATGCAGCCATATAAGCCTTTCAGAAACATTCAGTAATGAAAATAAATAATAGGTTTCATTTAACATTCATATGTAGTAAATAAATAAGTAATTGCACCTCTGAATTTACAGCAAGTACATGCAGTTTTAATTTAGAAACTCTTGTGTTTCTAATACACAAGTTATAGGAATCACGTCCAAGGTGTCTTTGTCTGATTCTTCTTTTCAGAGTTAGTAGCTTTGTTAAAATGAACAGAAATGCTCACAGAAATTGCATCTTATTTCTGCGATCACATGTTAAAGAAGCATAATGACTTTGACTATTTGTAGTCCCTTCTTTTTGCATTTTCTTTCAGCATCCCAGCCATATTTGAAGAGTTAATATGATATGGTACACTAATCATAGGCCGTAAAAAGCTGCATATGGAATCTCTAGTAACTGGCAAATGACTGGCTTCAAAAAGTGTGCTTACCTTATGAAAGTAATAGTGAAAAATGATACCTACAGTTTCATGGCTAAGGTAAACAGCAAGTCACATTCTTCAAATTATCAACTCACAACAAGTGTGTGGGACTCCAAGTAGCAGAAAATGTGACTGAATTGTTCAAGATGTTTTTTTTTTTTTTTTTACATGTGCACCTTATTTTGATTGATATAAGTTATTGTTAACAATGTTTTGACTAGGATGTTCTTGTACTTCATACATAGCTAAAAGTATAGCAATGACATTGGTAATAGTCAGATATCAATGAATATGAAATGGCCGTGTCTTTTTTTTAATCTGTATGGTAGAATTAGTGCTAATGAAGATGTATAACATAAAGGATTATGACTGGCTCGCTGATCATAACCTACTTATTATGTGTTTGAGACACTGATGCCAAGAAAGATCGAGAGGTGAATTTCTTGGCACCCATGTCCAGAAACACATGATTGGTGAACCAGTCATAATTCTTTGTAGTGCATGGAGCTTTATCTGCTCCATATATTAAGAAACAAATTGGCGCTTTCCCAGCTTTCAAAGCAGTAAAATGCTTAGTGAGCACTGTCAGAGAGGTAATGCAGTGTAGTAAGGCATGTTTACGTTCACCTTTAATGCATCTCAACTATTTAGATTTTTGCGCAACATCCAGATTATTGCTTCATATTTTTTGTCTGTTGCTCATAAAATACATGCTTTTTGGACAAACCACTGAGGTTTGCAGTCACTAAATAATGACACACATTTGAGTTTCAGACATTGTGTCCTTCAGGAAATGAATGCTAACACAATCTGTTATTCAAACAACTTGAGCTTAAAGAAGTTGGCGACAAGCTTTACAGCATACAGTCATCAGGCAGAAACAGATCGTTTATTTCTACTTCTGTCATTTGCTGGTCAGTACAGACAAATTTTATTGCCTGGTGCTAGACCTGACCTTAACAAGTTTCACAGGTGGGGCTTAACATTTGTTAAGGTCAGGTCTTGCAATATTCTGGCACTTAATTGGTTTGCCTTTTTTCAAATATATGAGTTATTTCAGCGCACTCCATGTACTACATAACTGATAGCCCTCATTACATTTTTTTTTTCTGTTTGACAAATAATTAACCTAAAAAGGAAGGCATGCTATATGGACACGCAGAATGAAATTTCTAAACCCTTTACAAAATGCATATTTAGATACAACTACTTATTAACTATACATTGCTCATTATTTTAAACATTTTATTGTGGCTTCTCCTTCACTTTTAAACAGGCAATTTAAAATGGCCCCGAAGGGAAGCTAGCCTAGTACTTACCTAAAACCAAAGAGTGGAAAACAACAAGAGGTTTAGTATGACCTGGGCCTGTTTTGTGTGTGTGTGTGTGTGTGTGTGTGTGTGTGTGTGTGTGTGTGTGTGTGTGTGTGTGTGTGTGTGTGTGTGTGTGTGTGTGTGTGTGTGTGTGTGTGTGTGTGTGTGTGTGTGTGTGTGTGTGTCCTTGGTCTATGTATGTTTTGCTTAACACCCCCCATATACTACTAAACATGTCCACAGTAAGAAATGTGCTTAGACCACACTCTCTAAAATAAGTTGCACAATCAAGCTAATTACTACAGCTGGTATGTTCAAACTTTTGACCGATATGCATTTTTTTGTTTACGTTTTACTGGTATAAAAATAAATGTTTATGCATTCCTGAATCAGCATGAAGCAACAAGAGACATTAAATGTATCTGTTGCATTCAATTCTTTCACAGGCATCCTCAAATTGATATTGTACTTTCACTTCATGACCATTATTAAATGAAAGTGACATGCATTTAACACTTGTTAATGTGGTCTTATCACAAATGTGTACTGTGTAAGTGCTTGCATAATTTCCTCTTTGTTCTGAAATCTAATTTAGATACAGAGCACCATGGGTGGCTGTTAGACATCAACATATTGAGTAAGTTGTTTAGGTTCCTCAAAATAACAGTTCGTTGATGACAGTGCTAGAAATATGTTTTGGTCTAAATGCAGAACAAACAGCAAATGTGCAACTGTCACTTCTGTTTGCAGTGTTTTTCGGGTTAATTGTGTAATCTGAAATATATTACCTAACTGAAGAGCCATTTGTCCATTTAACTATATTAACAGGCTAAGTCCCTATTAATTCCCAAAAAATATTAATTGTATGCCAAGTTAGGTCTGCTACTTGCTAAGAGACAGTAAATATCTGTATTTGAAAATGTAATTGAAATGTTATGCACTGAATTTTGAAGATGTTTTATTTTAGATAATTACTAAGCTATGCTTCAGAACAATGGATGTGGGTGTACTGCAGACATTTCTTTTAATTGCAGTATCCTGACCAGCACATATTTAACCTTGTGGCATAAGCTCTAATAAAGATATATTGGTCTAATTACTACAAAACAGCACAGATGAGTAGATAAACAGCTCTAAATCATTCTCTAAGAATCATTTGCCATTTATGAAGATAAATCATTTAGTTAAAGTCCAAGAGAATTTTTCTAGAACCTGGTCTTAAGACTAGGATTGTGGAGTTATTTTGTGTGTCAATCAAAATGTTGCTGTTTCCTTTATCCTCTGTAAGTATTCCAAGAAGTCTTGCAAAGCATTTTCTGGTTTTATGCTGATGTTAAGAAGTACAACCAAAGAAATAGATTAGCAGCTAATGTACCCGTATCACAGTCTATTAACTTCTAATAGGACTAAAACCCTTAGGTAAGTGACAAAATATTTGTTTCATTACACAGTGTTTAATTAGATCTTAGTTTTTCTGCTTGTGTCATATTAAATAAGACATGCGAATATAACAACCTGCATAATAGGGAGATTCTGTAGATGCAATAATATAATAATAATTAAAGAAACAAATTCAATAATGAGAAAATAATTCCTTCAGACAGTAGGTCTCAGGCAGGGGAAGTGTATTATATGCCCATATTAAAAAATTTGAGAAGTCAGCAGCTCTGAGTTTTACTTTTAAGACAGTTACCATCATGTTACCGTGTGTGTGTGTGTGTGTGTGTGTGTGTGTGTGTGTGTGTGTGTGTGTGTGCGTGTGTGCGTATGTGTGTGTGTATTTGTGTATGGAAAAATAAATGCATTCTTCCAGCCACTATGCCAGAACCCTACTTACAAAGGAATACTGCATTTGAGTGTAAAAAAATATTGCTTTCGATTTGAGCCATGAAAAGCCTGTAGAGAAGAAACCTGATGAGATATTTATTTTGACTGCAGATATAACTGCATGGTGTGAACAGTATTTACAGAGATCTGACAGTAATAGAGAGCTCTCATTGCAGTTTCACAAACATCAGTAAACAAACATATATACTCCTGGCATACAGCTAGGGATAAATCTACCTGGATTTTCATCTAAAGAGTTCATAGTGTCATAGAAAACTACTAGGCTATCAGTCTGCAGACTATTAAAAGCCTAGCCAATAACCAGAGGTCAGAATCAAATCCTGCACCATGTATCTATGAGGTAAAGACCTTAACTATTATGATAATCCCACCCCTCTCAACTGGCAAAGATGGGAGTGGACTTCTTCCTCTTTCTTTGACAAAAGCTTGGCTCGAGGGCTGACTTTCAGTAATTCATAGATTTTTGCTGCCCTTCTGTATGTGAATTCCTGAACAGAATCAAGTCATCTATAAGTAATTTAGCAACCGGTTCCCCATGAAGATGTAGTGCACTGCTGGGGAGACATGATCACCTTCTGTCCATGCTCTGCCACATGAATGGCACTCGTCATTGAATTTGTGCCATGCTATCCCCGGCTAACTGGAGATCCATGGTGCTGATGTATTATTGCATTAGGTGGGATTCTGACTTAGAGGCATTCAGTCATAATCCCACAGATGGTAGCTTCGCACCACTGAACCCTCAGCCAAGCACATACACCAAATGTCTAAACCTACAGTTTCTCTCATAGGATCCTCTCATACCTTTGCAATAGTAATTCTGATAAGTACAAGAGGAACCATTGCAACAACACATCATCAATAGCTGAAGAGTATTTCTTGGCATCCATGTGCACTATGAATTGTCAGGGACTTTGTAACTTGCATATTCTTTATCTGACTAAAGATTTTGTCCATTGCATTTGTCTGTCTCGCCTTTAGTGGAGCTTTGCGTTTTATCATATTAGTCAAGATGAAGAAATATTGGCAAAATCAGGAACAAGCATCCAGCCAGAGCTAGGCAAGCCTTGAAAAGTTTTCACTTGCTTTTTAATGGTTCTTTTAATGGTTGGTGTGGATCAGTTTTGCACTGCTTTCACTTTTTTAGCCTTTGTTTTCACAATCTCTTTGCCTACTATAGAGACCAACAGTGGCTTCTGCCACACCTAACTTGTGCTTATCTGAATTAGTTGTCAGTTCACTTGCATGCAGAGAGTTTTAAAAAACTTGAATTTTAGGCATATGGCTCTCCCAATTTACAGTGTTATATAGGTAAGCTACTGCATATCTCTTGTGGGTTCTGGGAACTTTATCCATCGCTGGAATGTTCCAGGTGCTCCACAAAGACTAACTGGGGATGTTCTCTAATATAACAGCCCATCATGTATGTAAAATACATTTTTCCTTAATATCTCAACCTGGTAGGTTTTTAAAACATCCTTTGATTAAGTCTAAAGTGAACAGAAACCTTGTGTTTCCTATTTTCTCACTTAGATCATCCACTTGGGGAATAGTATATGAATTTAATGTAAATATGCTCTTTTGCTTTCTAAAGATGTCGTAAAATTTTATATACCCATTAGGTTTGTGGATCAATACAATGTGACTCATCTACTCACAAAGAGATTCTTCTACAACCCCAGCCTTAAAGAATTTTTACACAATCTCTAAGCTTGGCACTAGGACTCTGACATTCAGTGTAGTTTAAGTATTCTTTCTTCCCATCAAGGTTTTTATATTGTGCTGAATTAAACTGGTTTTATCAGGGAACTCTGAAAATATGTGCTCATTTCTGAGTACACATTCTTTCTCTTTCTTTTACTGAGACACTGATGACATCTACCTCATTTTGACATGTGGACATACTGCGGGAACCTTAACTTCCCCTGCAAACACACTTAACCACAGGAACTTAATTTGATGTTTTTCTTCATGATTTAAGAAGGGTCATATGGTACAACTGCTCTGGTGTCCTTTTTCCTATTGACTTGCCTTACACTTCACTTGACTGACCATTTCTCATCACTTCAAAATTGCCTTGTCATTTTAAGCTCTAGCAGTGAGTACTAACACAGAGACCTTTTCTAATGCTTTGAACTCTCTCAGACAAGCATTTCTGTAATATTCCCTGTTGTGCCATTTCCATATGTTCTCTAACTACCAGTATCATAGTTCTTAACTATGCTACAGGTCTGAAAAATATCCTATTGCAATTAAAGGGGGAGGGGGTTCCCTCCCATGTTTCTTTTGCTGTATCTAGCAAGATAACCATGGCAATGTGGTGTAAAGCTAAAGCTCTCCACATTTTGCAATAACACTTGAAATGCTATTAAGCATCATATAGTACACTTGCTTGCTGGCAGACCTCAAGCAAATGCTGAGGACTACAACTGATAAACTAGAAGCAGGGGAGACAGATACATAAGCAACACACACACACATGAAAGGGACTTATAAAAACAAGCAGTTAGAGTTTCACCTAATGCTGGATTCAAAACACTGTCAAGATGCAAAACTGAGTTTATTGACTTGATCGTTAGCGCAACAAAGGAAATCCTTCTTCTCACATGCCAAAATCACACCATTGAAGGGACTGTGATAACCTGTTGAGCCAATGGAAGATGTAGGTATTAACCTTCAGCAAAGTAATGACAGTATGAAAATGCCATAAGATGACATTTACACCCATCAGCCTAATGAATAGTAAACAGTACAAAACGGTGATAAAGAAGGGGTCTAGCTACAGAGGCATGGACAGATACATATAAAAGGTTAGTGTTATGTATGGGTCAACAATGCACATCTTTATGGTATGTCCTTTGTATTCATCTGTCAGGCTTTGTATACGTATATGATGGCTCTGGGAAACAAGAAGTTGTAGGAGAGGCAAAACCGGATTAATACATGAGTAGAATAAGGGTGGTTTAATAATCCTTCTTTGGGGGTGTGGATGTGGTAGTAAAGGCTTTCTTTCAAAAGTATTCAAATTCTGTTCTTTAAAAGATGTATGTCATGAAACATATCATAGAAGTATAACATCAATGTAAGAAATAATGTAACATACATCTGGAATCAAACCCTTGATGCTACGGCCAAAAAGCAATCTGCAGACCTTTGATTTATATCAACACTTCACAGAGGAAGTTGCATTTTGTTACATCTGGTAGTCAAAGAACTGTTAGAGTAACTGTTGCAACATACTGCCTTTATTCTACCTTTAGTCTGTATTTCGAGTTTACAAAAACTCGATCATAATGGCTCGACTATATGAATTTTGAGGTTCTGAAAACTCAATCAAGTGATAGGGATCCATATGCATATATATATATATATATATATATATATATATATATATATATATATATGTGTGTGTGTGTGTGTGTGTGTGTGTGTGTGTGTAGTATTTTACTTTGCAAGCAGGAGGAATGTTAGGTAAGGGAGTTAGGGTCAGGTGGGTAGAGTAGGAGAGGAAGCAGGTGCAGACATACATGACAAACAAGACAGACAAGGATGGTGATGGACACAAAAAGGTTGGGGGACACCATGATTGGGGATAGGTAAGGGTCATCAGAGGTGCACCCACATCAAGCCTGAGAACTGTAAGAATCTAGTCCTCACCTTAAAAACTGTCATCACTGTCTCCTGTCTCAGTTTTCTGTGTCAGTGCTTGACGTAGCATTGTCTTCACAATGTAATGAAGCACTTTTTTGACAAAACCAATTCAGGCATTGAGGCCCCTTTCCATGATACCATCCATCAGCCATGTCAGCTGTTGAGTGACAAAATCACCACTTCCACTAATACTACTCCCAGAGGATACCAGTGCACCAGCTATCAGGGCAGAGCTACCTGATGAGATGGTCTACCCCTCTGTGCTGAATGCCCATTTTTGTAAACAGAAATGTATGACTACAGAACATTTTAAGTCATGTAAAATATTCAAAAATAAAAACAAATTAGAGAAAACTTGGTTGGGTGAGACAAAAATGAAGGAGAATTACATCCATGGCAGATTAATTTATTTATTTATTTCACATTTGTTTACTGGGATAGTCTGACTGGGCTAGTAGCCCATTTTCAGCAGATGCCCGGAGAGAGAATCTCCAGAGATAGTTACATAATCAATAATTCGAGCAACAATTGCAATAGATGTAGAAAAGTAATTCGACATTTAGTAATAATGCAAAGCATAAGTATAGTAAATCAGTTATAAGTTATATACACATTAACTGACAGCAGACATTACATTAGCAACTTGGTAATAGAGATAGGCAAGTAACATAACAGTGAATAATAAGTATGACTTGCTTATTAACTAGAGGAAGACACTGATAAGTAAAGTGGATTAAGAGATGAAAGTGAGAATTAAAAATAGGGGGGGGTAAATTTATCCTGGAGTGATACAGGTGCATAGCCAGTTATTGAAAAGGTGTTCTTTGAGTAGTAGTTTAAATTTAGTGTTGGTGGGGATGTTGAGTATGTTTTATGGAATACAGTTCCACATTTTTGCAATATGATTAGTAAATAGGGAGTCAACAAAAGAGTTGCTAGATTTGAGGTGTTTTAGTAGTAGTTTATTGGATGAGCGAAGTGAACAGGAAGTGTTATAAAGTTGAGCTAGTTTTTTTAGAGCTGGACAAGCATCAGGTTGATGAAAGCTATTGTGAGCAATTGTAAGTTGGCTAAGAGATTGAAGGTGTGGTAGCTTGAACCAGTGTAGCTGTTTCAGGGCTGTACAGTGATGTGTTCTGTTAGGGAGGCTGGCAGCAAATCAAGCAATTTTGTGGTAGCAAGTCTCTAGTTTAGAGAGTTCAGATTTTCTAAGATTAGTGAAAATGGCAGAAGAGTACAGTAATGTGAACAGAAGATGTGTTCTAGCTAGGGCCTGTTTAGTGGGAGGGGTGAGGAATGTTCTGGACCTATACAGACAGCCAAGTTTAATATGTATCTTCTTAATGGTAATGGCTATGTGTTTATCATATTTTAACAAGCTATCTATTGTGAGCTAGAAGCTTAATGTTGTCTATTGGTTTGATTTTGGTTCCACTGGAGGAAAGGATATAATGAGGGGAAGTGGGTTCTAAGGATCTATTATGTGAGAATATTATGAGCTTTGTTTTATTGAGGTTTAATATGAGTTGGCTTTCCTTGAGATACTGTTCTATATCTGAGAAGGCTTGCTAGGTTTTGAGTTGTAGTTCTGGGTGTGAGGGAGCTGTGCAGATGACTGTGGAATCATCTGCGTACAGCACTATGGTAGCGTATGGGGTTGAGAATTGAGTTTATTTGTAAAGTTGGAGAAGGGTAGGGGCCACAAAATTGAGCCTTAAGGGACACCAACCATAACAGGTAGTAGTGGTGATATGTCATCAGCCCACTTGACAGCCTGTTGCTGGTTGGACAGATAACCATGGAACCAAGTGATTGCTGAGAGTAAAATATGGATGGAAGACAATTCTTGTAGTAGTTTCTGATGGGAAACAGTATCAAAAGCTTTAAACATATCCAAGAATATGGAAGAGACAAGGTTGTTACTATTTTTGTGGCATTTGATGGCATCTGTGAAGCTTAATAGGGCAGAAGTGGTACTGGGCTTTGGTCTGAAGCCATGCTGAGAGACGGAGAGTAGATTGTTTTGCAATAGATAAGTTAGACGTTGAGAATGTGTACACTTTTCGAATATTTTGCTGAGAGGTGAGAGTATGGTAATTGGTCTATAATTGGGTAGTTCTGTGGATGGCCCTGCCTTATGCAGTGGAATAATGTGGGAGACTTTCCAGAGCACTGGTATATATTGTTCAGTAATGGAGTGTTTGATGAGCAAGGAGATTGGATAGGAGATGGAGTCAGCTTCTAGTTTAAGAAATTCATTTGTGAGTTGAGCAGCTGCAGGGATGGTGGGTTTTAGTTGAAAAAGGAGTTTTTGATGTAACTGGTCTGGACAGGTTGAAATGAGAAGGTAGGATAATGATGGACTGGAGTTGTGGGAATGGTTAGAGGGATGTTGTTTCTATTATTGAATGGATGGAGTTTATGAAATGTAAGTTAATTTGGGCTTCTATCGTTATGTTGGTATTTGGAATTGATGGGGGGGTAGTTGCTTTGCCAGGGGATAAGAGTTGTTTAATGGCTTGCTAGAATTTTTGTGGGTTATTTTTATGTTTTTGCTGGAGTAGAGTGTAGTAAGATTTTTTTGTCTGTACAAATTGTTTTTTTGGCAAGATTTTTTAGTTGATAATAGTTGTGTAGGGATGCTAGGGTTTTAGTTGATTTGTAGCTTAGGCATGTTCTGTCTCTGTTTCATGAAGTTAATTGTTTCCTTAGTTAGCCATTGAGTTGGAATGGTTTTGCAATGGATTTTTCTAATAGGGGATAGAGAGTTTAGGATATTTACAAAGAGTTATTGAAGTATTCAATGGCCTCATCAAAATGAAAGTACCTTAAGGGGGACAGGTTGTGATGTTTTAGGAGAGAATTAAAAGATTCTAAGGAAAAAATTTTTTTTTTGGTACAAATCTGTTTACAGATGGTTGTTTTGGTTGCGTTAGCTTTTTGCCCAACTAGGTAGGTGGGAGTGTGATCACTAAGCAAGTCAGGGAGGTTTGTGTACAGAGGTCAGGGTGGTTTGAAAAAATCCAGTCTACTATAGAATGTTTATTATTATGCTTATCAGTTCTAGCGGGTGTGGTTATTAGTTAGGAGAAACCAAAGAGGTTGATAAAATTTGTTGGATTAGTGGAGGTGCATGTGGACCAGTCAAGATTAAAGTCGCCTAAGATTAATGTTTCTTGATTGTAGGTAGTGGAGGCCAAGCTAAGCAGGTTTTTGATAGTAAGGCTGTTGTTACCAGGAGACTGTAAATGGCTATGTTTATAAACAGAGTTGCTTTTGTTGAACTGAAGGCAAGAGACTAAGATTTCAGAGTCAGTAGTAAGAGGTGCAAAGGTATCTAGTTGTTGTAGGGCAACATTATTTTTATATATGATTACTAAGCTGCCACCAGGTTTGTACATTCTATCTAATCTATAAATGTTATATCCATGGGGCAAGTATTCATTGTTTTTATTCTGTTTCTTTAATCAGGTTTCAGTAAGCATAGCTAAATCTGGGGGGTAAAGTGAGAGTGTTGCTTGAAATTTGGGAATTTTGTTTAGAATGCTTCTAAGATTAATATTTAAGATTAATAGGTCAGAGGTGGCAAGAGTGAAAGGAGAGGGGGTTACCAAGGAAGTGTTTGGTTGCGGGAAGGGGGCTTGGAGCTTTGGTCAGGGCCAGGATTTGGATGAATATCTCCACTGAGATTAAGTAGTGAGGGCCTGAGTAAGAAGATGTGTGTTATTTTAATGGTTAGCTTGGAGCCTTTGTGTAGTATGAGTGTGGATTTTTGAATGGGAAATTATTTTAGTGTGAATAGATGGATGGATGTAAAATTGAATAGTTGTGGTGATATGCTGATGTAGGTACTTAAGCATGATTGTGGAGGAAAATTAGAGCTAGTGGATATGTATATGTGAGAGATGTTGAGATGGTGAAAGGAGGTAAGGTAGTATGTGGATGTGAGTAGCAGGGTTAAAAGAGCTGAGAGTGGTAGCATTATAAGCTAGAAAGTAAGCTAAAAGCACAGTGTATGGGTATAGAATGTATGTGTATGGAACACTCTGGGAGGAGAGTAGACATGCTGGGGATTTAGAAAGAGTGAAGGTGATTTGAGAGGGAGTGGTTTATGAGTGTGATGTTGGGAGTGGTTGTTGGGTGATGGGAGGAAATATATGTGGTCTTGGATGTAATTGATTGAGAGAGTAGAGGGATTTGGTATGGTCGAGTATAAGTATAAGGAAAGTGGAGGTGGGTGTGTATGGGGGTAGGGTAGTGGAGTGGAGTGAGCACGAGCTTAGTGAAGGGCAAAGACAGCGGGATGAGCCAGTTTTGAGGCACCTTGTATCAGGGAAAACAATAAGCCACTTGCACTGAGTATTACAGAGAGAGTTACTGCAAATTAAGTCGTGAGACTACTATGCTTAATTTCCATGTTTAGTTTGGAGCTATAAATAAGCAGTTAAGTAGATATCACATGCTTATAGAATTTCACTGCTTACACATTTATGATTATCTAGTTTATACACCTTTGTCACATCCACTTATGATGTGAAAGTCTTACTCTGTTGTACCATTAATCAGTTGCATTATGATATCATAAATACAGCTATTTATTTCAGTGTTGCCATACTGCATATAATTACAATAGTTATTAGGCTTACAGTAACACCTAATGCATAAGTTCCCCATGCCTCTCTGAGATGATTTAACCTCTTGTGGCAATGTCCCCTTTTTCCTGCAATGTCTTCAACAGCTGTAGAATTGAGAAGCCGAAAGAAAGAAATGAAGCGACATGAAAGCATAATGAATACCATTCTTGGCTGTCTATGGGATTGCATATGATTTTATGCTGATGGGTCTGTATACTTACACAACTGAAGGTTGTTAGTGATTCTAAAGTCATCTTGCTATCCATTAAGGAGGTCCTTCTTGCATCTTTTCAGGTCACTATAGTGACAATGACAATTCTCCCCACTGCATGTGATACCAGTTGTGCTGGAGACAGCCTTGGGTAAGCTGTTAAAAGCCTCAGTCTCATACTGAGACCCAGTATAGTCCACCTGCAGCAGACTATTTCTGTAGCACTTCACGAGGAGTGCCACAAAAATTCTGGACTCTTCAACACCCCACCTCTGTGCTGTAAGTTTAGCACCCTCTCGTTCACACTAGCCATGTCTGCAGAAGTCAAACAACAATTCTATGTCTGAGTTAGTGCCAAATTTCAACCTCACTTTTAACAGCCAGTGTGCAAAGAGGCACAATCATACCAACTGCATTTGCATGATGGAAAGCAGAGAGATCCATTGCAAGATAATGAGGCATGGTTTTCAACAAACAACAATGAAGATGTGAAACTTGGCAGTGAGAATTGCCATGTGTTATGCTCAACCTATTCATACTTTTTCCAGTGGTCGATGCTGGCATGCTTAATGCCTTGGATTGTAAGCCTTGGTCTTTGGAAGATTAAATGGGTTAAATAGGATGACTAGGGACATAATTTGTTGGTAGTTGTGCTCTGTAAAAAGTTAGTTTTACAAGGTGGAAATCAAAGCAATGGAATAAAGAATGCATTCATTTCAACTCAGGTTATTATTTCTCAGGCCTATGGGAGAATTCCTTTATAACCATGGTCATTTCAGGTATAATGCATTCAGTATGAATGCAGATATACTTCAGAAAGGTCTGTATGTATATGACTTTAAGAAGTCCTTGGAATTGCCTTCCCTTGTAACACACAATATTACTGTTTGTAAATATATGTCAAATGAATAGACTTTCGTGTGCTGAGTAATAATGGTTGGGGTATGAAACATACTTCACAACACATACCATCCTAAACAGATAGTCAGGTGATATGAGGAGTCAAGATGATTTTTAATTAAATTATTGTGCCCATCACAGATGTGCAAGGGCATTTTTCATTAATTATCATAACTGTCATGCTTAAACAATTACACACACAATCAACTGGGTTTCATAATTAAGTCATTAATAAGATATGCTACCTAGAAAACTATATTTTTCAAAGCATTATTAAGACATTTCTTGTTCTCAACCTACTGATAACAGCCATTTGTATATAGTTTTACTCTCCTAATGAAAGTTTTGCTAGAAAGTGCAGTCTGACACCCATTATACAAATACATGCTAACTGGATTTGAACCCAGGGTCACCTGTGTTCTGGCTCTAAAGTCACTGCACTTACCTTGTGCCACAGCCTGAGTTATACAGCAGGTGTATGTTCTTCACTTAGTCCTGTCCAAAGTGCTAACATCCATACATCATGTTAAGCTTGTTTACATTTCAGAAGGCTGTCCAAATAAATCTGTTCACTTTCTTTCTTAGCACGTAAATTTGATTGTGTGTCTTTCAGCAGCAAGCAAGTACACAAGGCAGGGAACAGAAAAAGAAACATATGAAGTTGTACTGAAACTAAGTCATAAATCTTGAGTGATAATTCCCACATACCCTTCCCACAATATCAATTTGAAACCCAGAGCAACGGGTGCAAGCTCCCTGCATTTACAGATTGTGCCACAGAGAGGTGTATGTATATATATATATATCTATCTATATATATATATATATATATATATATATATATATATATATATATATATATATACACATATCAGGTGCACATCACCTACTCATTGCAAATACTGTGCAGTGTTTGCACTAATGAATATTATGGAAATCATTTTTTTCCCTTTTTACATCAGCTGTGTGCCCTATTTACTCTATGCCAAGCAACTTGCAAATTGCAAAGGCAAAATAAAATATTCAAAACCACAAATCACCATTAAAAAGACACAAGCTGCATTTTCACATCTGCTGCAATCATTAAAAGCAGCATGTGGCCTACACATCATTGGCATGTTGTGTAGTGTCAGTGGCTGTGAAAGGTGACATACAGACAATGACAAGAAGTCATGCTTGGCAGACTACATTATAAGTACTCAGGACACAAAGTATGCCATGCATAACTACTTCCTATTGTGATGAGGTATGATTGTGGGAGTTTATACAGCATGTCACACTTCTATACACAGTACTCATGTTAATCATTTTGTGTTATAATACTGTACAACCTGTCATATGATGCAACATCCCTTGAGAACATTATTATTGAGGACAATAGGTGACTAGACAACAGCAACACCTTTGTAACCTCAACTCACATTAACTATAGGTAGGATATGGAACATTTATTGCATACTTTGGCATTTGCATTTCATGTACAGCATTTATTCATGTATAGTTTTTGTATATCCAGTTAAAAATAAAAACATCTGGAAGCTGGATTCAAACCCTGCCTCATCAGTCATATTCCTTTCAACTTATCGCATTTACACCATGTGCTTTAGTGATACTTAAATAAAATGTAGAATTTCTTCACTTACTGCTGCTCAGTAGCAAAGCACATCTCTACCACTCTAAAATGCACTAATGATGGCATTACAAATGAAATGTCTTGGCTTGTACCTTTAGCAGTGGATTCTTATTCTCGGCCATTATAAAGTGTGCTTTGCCAAAACATGCACAAATGATGAAACTAATAAAAGAAAAAATATAATTGTCAATAATAGCAAGCATCAGCAAGTAATAATGAACATGCAAGATGAAGAGGCTTCTGTACTCTGTGTTACAACCTGTATGCTCAGGGAATGTGTGTTAACTCTGTCAAACAGCACACTCTCTAGATTTGAACCCTCAATTTAATGCAGTAAAAATGCACACTTAGTTGTGTTTCTTATCTCTTTTTCCATTAATACGAGCTTAGAGCAGGACTCAGAAAAAGTACGTAACATACAGACCTGGCTTAGAAGGCCATCAAATTTCAGCTCTACCAGAAGAAAGATCAGAAAATGTTCCTCTCTCATTTGCTTGAACATGGCTAGATGAATGTAATATTGACAACATATTTAGGCTAATAATAGCCTGTACCACATTAATGTAATGTCAACACTGTTAACATTTCAACCATCTTTCAACTTAACTATTTGAAACGCAATGTCATGAACAATAAGCAAATGCCATAGATATAGCCAACTTGCTGGCAGACAGATTCAGCAAAAATTTCACCCCTCTGTTCACTCCATCAGTAAATCAGGACATCCCCAGCACCTTCCCCACTCCCCTTATCTCTAGAGAGCAAGTCATCACTGCTCTCTCAAAGGCAAAAAATACAGCCTACATGGGACCCGATAACATCCAAGGCTGCATCCTACATGAACTCAGGCAGGAACTTGCAGCACAGTTAGGCACCCTATTGAACCAAACCCTGAGTGCTGGCTTCATCCCAGCTGAGTGGAGGACAGCTGCTGTCATCCCTTTGCACAAATGTGGAGCATCCATGAATCCAGGAAATTATAGATTTATCAGACTAACTAGCCTGATCTGCAAGGCCATGGAATGGATTATCATGGACCTCATTAACAAGGACATTGGCAACCTCCAAACACTCAATCCCACACAGTTTGGTTTCATTGAGGGGAGGTTATGCCTGTTAAATCTGGTTGACTTCTTTGACACAGTCACCAAAGCCATGGACAAGGGGAAGACGGTGCACACTGGCTACCTTGACCAGGCCAAAGCCTTTGATACTATTCCTCGCTCGGGTATAATATGTAAAATCTCTCAACTAGGCATCAATCCATATGTTACCAGATGAGTAGCAAACCGGTTCACTGATAGAACCCACCTAGTCAAAATAGAGGAAGCCACCTCAAGCAGTGGACCCGTAACTAGCAGTGTACCCCAGGGATCAGTCTTGGGGCCTCTGTTGTTTGGGATATACCTTTATGAGGTAAAGGCCAAAACCAGTGGGCTATGGCTGACTAAGTTTGCAGATGATTGCAAGCTGGGCACTGTCATCAATTCCCCTGGTGATGTGGACATCCTCCAAGAGGGTCTCACCCAAACAAATGACTGGTACCAGAACATGGCCTCAAAATGAATGCCAAAAATGCATCATCATCATCATCATCATCATCATCATCCCTTTAGGGAGAGTAATGTTCCCAGAAATTATCACATTAATAACAAGGACCTAAGCATGCAATCAGTCATGAGGGATGTGGGCATCCAGGTTGACAGCAAACTGACTTTTGGCCACCAAATTGCCTCCATTGTACAGAAAGCTTTCTACATGGTCCACCTGTTTAGTAAGGGTATCTCATGTAGGGACAAGGGGGTCATAACATCCCTGTATTCTTCCCTTATCTCATCCATGGGCAAGGAGGTCATAGCATCACTGTATTTTTCCCTTATAAGGCCCATTATGGAGTATAATGCCCCCTTTGGCATGTACCTCACAAAGCACATGCATCAGCTGGAGAGACCACAGAAGTTCCTCAACAGGAGAATCCAGGGCCTTAAACATCTACCCTACGCAGATAGGCTTAAAGCCCTGTCCCTCTACTCAGTCTCATACAGACTCCTCAGAGATGAACTCTGTCTGGCATTTAAAGCAATCTGAGACTCCTCCTTGATGGGACTGCTGCATATCTGCAAGTCAAGTTCCACTCGAGTAATCCACATGCGTGACCTTAACCTGGTCTGTGACATTATAGGACTTGTTGGCGGGACAGATTTGTGTCCCAGAGACTCCCCCTTGTGTGGAATAGACTCCCTCTTCATGCCAAGCAGAGTACTTCAGTAACCCTTTTTAAGCATAACCTGGATAACTGGATGAGGAACAGAAAATACACCCCTGGGATTCTGCCATCAGGTTCTGACTTGTAGGAACATGGGCTAAATTAATAGGCTTGTAAGGGCCTCAGGACCAATAGCCTAGTAACTTTCTATGATCCTATGATCCTATGAGCATTTCTTAACATCTTTGTTTCAATATATAATACAGCTGATTAGCATTGCAGAATGATTTTTAAGCAGAAGATGAAAAATGTGCTATTATTAAAATAATATCAGTGTCATTAAGTTTGTCCTGATAACTCTCAATGTGCTTCCACATTTTTGTTAAGTCCAGTCTGCATGATACACACATGTCAGAGAGAAGAGTCTCTTCCGTATTGCTTGTTGCTGTAGTCAGAGCAATTATTAACACTTACAAGCCATTAGCATCTAACAATTGTTATTGCTCCTTCCTGCAGTCCTAGGGCATATGCATGCAGTCATGTAGCTCAATGTCTACCTCCAATACACCAAGTGAGTTGTAAGATTTATTGACTTTTAGATGTAGTTTGTTGGATGAGCAGGGGGTACAGGTGGCATTATAAAGTTGAACTAGATTCTTTAGAGCTGGACGGGCTTCAGGTAGATGTTTGATGTTGTAAGCAATTATAAGTTGGTTAAGTGATAGCAGGTTTGGTAGCTTGAGCCAGTGTAGCTGTGATTGCTCTATTATGGAGTCTGGGAGCAAAGCAAGCTATTTTATGGTTGCATATCTCTTGTTTGGACAGTTCAGATTTTCTAAGTTTACTAAAGATGGGGGAGGCATACAGAGTAATGTGTACAGTAGGTCTGTTCTCACTATGGCTTGTCTAGTGGAAGGTGTGAGAAATGTTTTGGATCTCTACAGACAGCCAAGTTTAATATGTACCTTTTGATGGTATGGGCTATGTGCTTGTCATATTTTAGGGAGCTCTCTATTGTAACACCTAGTAGCTTTGTGCTGTCTACTGGTTCGATTTTCGTGCTGTTGGAGGAGAGGATGTGAAGTACGGTAGTAGGTTCTGAGGACGTATTATTGCAGAATATCATTAGTTCTGTCTTGTCAAAGTTTAGTATGAGTTGATTTTCTTTGAGGTACTGGTCTATGTCTGTGAAAGCTTTCTGAGTTTTGCACAGGAGTTTAGGAAGGGACGGAGATGTGCAGATGACTGTGATCATCTGCATATTGCACTATAGTAGCATGTGTGGATGCAGATTGAAGTTTGTTTGTAAAGGTGGAAAATAGAAAATGCCCAAAAACTGAGCCTTGTGGGACTCCTACAATAACAGGTAGGAGGGTAGAGAGTTCATCTTTCCACTTGACAGCTTGATGTTATGTGATCCTATCTCGCCTACATTCTGACTGATGGGTTCGGAGCCGATCCCTCGGCTCCGACTCGGCACGCTTATGCCAAAGAGCGAAGTCTCTTATTGGCTGAGCTTACTATATCCCAGGATGCACCACTACCAGTCCCCCAGATCTCGTTTGCCGCTAATCTGCGAAGACGTGGTCTCGAGCTGGCTGAGCTGAGTAGTAAATTTACTAACTTTTTTTCTGTCAGAATTTTGCTGTTCTTGTCATAAAAAGCTGTTTTAACGGCTATTCCTCACTTTTGTGTGTGTTTGGAGTTTGTAAAAAGACTTTGTTGTGTGATTGGGTTGAGTTTGGTTGGGCCTCCTTCATCTTAGGGCCTTCACGGTTATTCAACCCTTCTAAAACCTTACAGGGTTTCAAAGTACCCTTAGTATTTTGTGACGCTTTCTTTACCTAAGCGATAACTGTAAACCTATTAGTAAACAGAAAGAAAGTCTATTTTTCTGTCAAGGTTACTGATTCTTTGCCATAATGTCTCAAAACCCTAGGCCTTCGGGCTTTAAAAAATGCACCAAATGCAATTTCAAAATGTCTATCACAGACTATCACTCGCTCTGTGTGTATTGTTTGGGTGCAAGACACTTACAGGAGTCATGCAGTGTGTGTCACGCTTTTTCCTCAAGGGTCCTCCAGGAGAGGAAAAATAAACTGATTCTTAAAGGGTTAATAAAACCTTCCTTTGAAGAAGCCTTGGCATCCTCTCCTTCTCCGGCTAAAGAAAGGCGCGGCTCCGACCAGTCCGTCGGATCCGACCGCCAAAAGACATAGGCAGGCTTCTCCTTCGGCTCCAAGGACTTCGGAGCCGAGGGCGGAACGGTCTGCCTCGATGCCACCAGTCTCGACTCCTCTGGTTTCGGAGCCGATGGCTGGGGCATCGAGAGGCGGGTCACCTTCGTCGGCTCCACTGGTCTCGGAGCCGACAGGGGTTGCCCGCTCAGACACTTCCTCCTCGGCGCCGAAGTCCACCTCGGCACCGATGGAATCTAGTGTGAGTATTCCTTCGGCGCCGATAGTCATCGGGTCACCTCGGAGCCGGTCCCCTAGCCCTTTGGGGCCGTTGGAGAGGCCATCTCGAACCCGTTCAGTATCCTCTCGGTCTTCGAGGATGTCGGATTCAGATATAGACAGGGTGCTCCAAAGACTGTTCCAGTCCCCAGTCTTCCAAAAATTTGTTTCGGCTCCGACCCAGTTGGCTTCGGAGCCGATAGCCCAGGCCCATCCCATTGCTATTCCTCCTCCGACCGCTGCTCCGCCGGAGCAGGTGCTGTTGGAGCCGGTGGAGATCTTAGGGTCGGCTCCGACCCTTACTCCAACCCGGGCCTTCGGGTCCGAGTTTGGTACACGGACTTCTTCGGCTGGACCCAGGGGTGATGTTTCGGGACCTATGCTTTCGGTTCCGAGCCTCCCTCTCGGTGCTTCGGCTGCGGGACTTCCGTCGGCTATCATGGCTCCGGGGACCGGACACTCCCAGGATTCTGGGGTCCGGCTTTCAGAGCTATGAGGAGTGCCTTGGCCAAGTCTTCGCCATCTCTCCGGCTTTACCGGCACCTTCCCTGGGCATGGAGACTGGGTCTTTGGCAGTTCCCCTGTCCGTAGGCAGTGGAGCCCCTGGGCCTGAGGTTACCCCCATTGGGGTTCCCCTCCTCCTGAGGGTTCTTCGGAGTTGTCTTCGGAGGAACCCCAAGGAAGAGATCGTGCAAGAGGAAGCACGTGGACTCCCTCGAGTCTATTACATCGGACACTGATCTTGATGATGCAGAGGGGTCCCCGAAGTCATCCTCGGATGATGTCTCATTTGCAGACATCTTAGAGATCCTCAAACAACGAGGCGGCTGGATATCCAAACCCCCCTCTGCTGATGAGTCAGTGCTCCTCAAGGCCTTTGGGGCTCAGCCCTCCGCCTCCTGGGTGACTCCGCCCTTCGACGAGCTTCTGGATTTAGTTTGTCGAAGGGCATGTGAACATCCAGATACCGTGGAACCAGTCCCTTCTCGTCCTAATAAATTTTTGTCTGCCCCACCCGAGAAGGAGTTCCTCACTAAAGGCGTGGCTGTAGATGCCATGGTGGTGGCATCTGCTACACAACAGGACGTGGCAGTGGCTTCAACGTCCATCCATCCTCCTAATAAGGAGTCTAGGAGCATGGACAGGTACGGGAAGCGCACCCTGACTTCAGCGGCCTTTACTTTAAGGTCTCTGAATTATTTGGCACATTTTACCAGGCTTCAGAGGGATCTGGTCAAGGAGCTGTCAGATTCCCTCTCGGGTAACCTACCTGAGCAGTTAGCCCAGTCGGTTAGCTCTCAGTTGGCTATCCTTACGTCAATTTCTAACTCGTCCATGAGGCTCATTTCCTATGCGGCCGAAGGGGCGGGTAGAGTGGCAGGCACAGGCGTGGCTCTACGGAGACAAGCCTGGCTCCGCTTGTGTCAGTTTGCGGAGGCCTTCAAGTCTTCCTTCACGATGCTCCCTTTGATGGGTCCTCTTTGTTTGGACCTAAGGTTAAAGACACCCTTACCCGCTGTGAGCAAGAGGGAAAAACTTTATCTGCCGTAGGTGCCCGTTATTCCACTCCCTTTCGGCCTTATCCCAAGGCTAAAGGAGGGGGGAAGATGTGGTTCCGTAAATCACGTAAGTTTTTCCCCCAACAGCAGGAAGATTCCCTTCCAGAGGCAGAGGACGGGAAATTTTTCTGGGAGACGCCGTCCCAGAGGCGGCAAAGGGCCCCGCAATTCTGGAGACCGCGAGTCCTTTCGTGGCTCTTCAGCCTCCCACACATCATGAGGGATTGCCCGGCTGTGCTGCTCCGGAGCCAGTCGGGTGTCGTTTTGCCAAGCACCTAAAAGCCTGGGAGTCAATCACTCAGGACAGATGGGTGCTTCGGATCATTGCCGGAGGTTACACCATCCCATTCACATACTCACCCCACCGTCCAAAAAAATCCCGGACCCACCACCCAGTCAAAGGGAAATTGCAGCCGCAGAAGCTTTAAAGCTGCTAGGAAAAAGGAGTCATCCAACCGGTCCCCACAGACCAGATCGGATCCGGAAATTACTCCAGGTTCTTTTTAGTGCCAAAAAAGACAGGGGACCTGAGACCAATATTGGATCTCAGCAGACTGAACCAATCCGTCACGAAATCCAAATTCAATGGTCACGTTACAATCCATTCTCCCATTGTTGGAGAAGGATGTTTGGATGTGCTCCATAGACCTCAAGGACGCCTATTATCACATACCGATACATCAGGCGTCCAGGAGGTATCTGCGCTTCAGCCTGGGAGTCAGTCATTACCAATTTTGTGCACTGCCCTTTGGTCTCACCACAGCCCCCAGGGTGTTCACCAAGTGTTTGGCGGTAGTGACGGCTCACCTGAGAAGTCTTGGATTCCAAGTGTTTCCCTATCTGGACGACTGGCTCCTGACTGCCACCACCAGGCATCTACTAATGGACAACCTCAAAGCCACCATCTCCTGGGTGCTACCCTGGGATTACATTCAATTGGTCAAAGTCTGTCTTGCTGCCCTCTCAGCATAAGGTTCATAGGAGTAGAGATAGACTCAAAATTGATGCTGCTTTTCTTCCTACCGAAAGGATCCAAACTTTACAGGGCCAAGTTCAAGCTCTGATTTCAAGATCCAAAGCCCCAGCCAGGATGGTTCTACAAGTTTTAGGTTCAATGTCTGCCACGGTTCTTTTAGTTCCTCTGGCAAGATTGCACATGAGGATTCTTCAGTGGCTATTGTCAACTCAATGGTCCTTTCAGGACCTTCCCTCAATCATCCCATCATGATTACAGAAACATGCAAACGGGACCTTCGCTGGTGGCTTCAGACATCCAATCTAAATCAAGGAAGTCCTTTTGTTATTCCCTCTCCAGTGGTCACCCTGACGACAGATGCCTCCCAGACAGGGTGGGGGGGGGCATTGTCTGGGCAGGTTAGTTCAGGGATCCTGGCTTCCAGACGAAACTCTTCTCCACATCAATGTATTGGAGATGAGGGCGGTACTTCTATCCCTACAGGCCTTACACAGGTTTCTCCCTCAGGGCATAATCACCATCCACACAGACAACATGTCGGTGGTCTGGTACCTAAACAAGCAAGGAGGGACCAGATCTTACCCCCATTGCAGAGAGGCCATGAGGGTGTGGGAATGGGTGGTAGCTACCAGCCGCTTCTTGGTAGCGACCCACATTCCGGGAAATCGAATATACTGGCAGACAGATTAAGCAGGACAATTCTCTCTCCTCACGAGTGGTCCTTAAACAAAACAGTAGCAGATCAGGTTTTCCGGAGATGGGGGACACCGTGCTGCGACCTATTTGCAACTCCACTAAACACCAAGTGCAAAGGTTCTTCTCCTTGACTCCACATCAAGGAGTACCAGCTATGGATGCTCTAGCACAACCTTGGCCAACAGGGCTACTTTATGCCTTTCCTCCGATTCCACTTCTCCAAAGTCATTCAAAAGCTTCTCAATTGGGGTCCAATGATACTGATTGCCCCATACTGGCCTCGTCAGGTATGGTTTCCTTACCTGAAGAAACATGCGGTGGACGATCCGTGGACTTTAGACCTAATTCCGGACCTGTTAATTCATCAGTCGGGACAACAGCACCAGTCCCTCCACTCCTTGAAGTTGACAGCTTGGTTCCTCCACTTCTGACTTTAGTCAGAAGTCACACATTAGACCCGGAAGTTATTCACATTTTATCTTCGGCCCACAAACCCACCACTAAGAAATTGTACCTCAGTAAGTGGAAGAGGTTTGCTATCTGGGCTCAACTCAGGGGCTTAGACCCTATCACTGCTCCTATCCCAGAGGTTTTGAAATTCTTAACATCCCTGTTTAATCAAGGATCTTCTGTCTCTACTATTAAAGTTCAACTAGCGGCTATCTCTAAATTTCACGAGTCCATGGATCCTCCATTGATGAGCAGCAGACTATGCAAAACTTTCATTAAAGGTGCGGGTCTGTTAAGACCCCAGTTTTTCATCCTGCCCTCCGTGGGATCTAGATTTAGTGCTTCGTGCATTGACATCTTCCCCTTCGAACCGGCTGCTACATGTGAGTTAAAATATCTGTCTTGGAAAACTGCCTTCTTAGTTGCAATTACTTCTGCAAGAAGAGTTTCAGAGCTTCAAGCCCTGTCTATTAAACCACCGTACTTGATTTTCCACAAGGATAGAGTATCACTCAGGCCTAATCCATCCTTTGTCCCTAAGGTCTGTTCTAATCTCTGTCTCCAACAGTCTCTAGAGCTACCAGTTTTCTTCCCAAAATTCTCCAATGAAGCAGAATACACTCTCCATAAATTGGATGTTCACAGGCAATTGCGCTTCTATTTAGACAGGACTCAGCAACTTCGTAAGTCAGACCAGTTGTTTGTGTCCTTCTCAGACAATAAATTGGGTAAAACCATCACAAAAGCTACTATCTCCAAATGGATTAGAGATTGCATAACTCAGGCTTATTCTTCTTGAATAAGCAACTTACAACATCTATCAAAGCTCACTCTACCAGAGCTATGGCTACTTCTATAGCTTTTCATTCCAAGCTCGCTATATCGGAGATTTGTGCTACGGCTACTTGGTCCAATCCGCACACTTTCATTTCCCACTATAAATTGGATGTGGCATCTAAAGGACGAGCATCATTTGGTTCCACGGTACTCAGGAGTGTTTTCCAGTGAGCCACCCAGGATTCAGGTGCTAGGGACGCTGTCCCATCAGTCAGAATGTAGGCGAGATAGGATCACATAACATCTTTTAGTTATGTACTCACCATAACTTCAGATGTTTGGGATCCATCTCGCCTACATTCCTAATACCCACCCTCCTTCCCCCTGCCTTGGAGATCAGAAGAGATTGAACGGTTTGAGTTCTACTGTTTTTATCTTGTTCATCTGACGATGTTATATAATCAGAGCGTGCATGTGTGCATGTATGCGGACAAACTAGATCTGGGGGACTGGTAGTGGTGCATCCTGGGATATAGTAAGCTCAGCCAATAAGAGACTTCGCTCTTTGGCATAAGCGTGCCGAGTCGGAGCCGAGGGATCGGCTCCGAACCCATCAGTCAGAATGTAGGCGAGATGGATCCCAAACATCTGGTGAGTACATAACTAAAAGTTATCAGTTGGACAGATAGCTGTGAAGCCAAGTGACAGATGATAGTGAGAGATGAATGGATAACAATTCTTGAAACGTGTGTAGTCTGAAATGAGCATTGCTTTCAATTGTTTTGTGTTGTGGATGGGTGCACAGATTTTATTTTAAGAGAATAATTTCTTGCTGTGCTACAAATGTGTTTTTTTCTGTTACATATCATACTGGATTGTGGAACCCAGACTTTCTGTTCCACGCAAGTCATCATTCATTGATGCAGAGAATGAGGACATCATTCAAACCTTATGCTACCACGGAGCTTTTCTGCTTGACACAAGCAGAGGTGATATGTCTGCAAAAAAAAACATATGGCAGCAAGTGGTTGCTGACATAAATTCAGTGGGAAGTCATACCAGAAACTGTAATCAGGTGTGGCACCATGCCACTGATATGATTGCAGTGGTCCACAAGAGGGCAAGTGTGGTAGTACATGACCAGATGGCTATAGGGGTAGTCTTGATACCAAACCACCACTCACTGAAACTGAGTAGTTCACTCCATTGTCGGAGATCCTAACAGGTCAGCAGAGGGATAACATAGACTCTTTGATGTTGGTGCTGATGTACACAACAGAGCAAGCATTTCCCAAGAACAGCTTCCTGGTATGCTATATATAAGGCATTTACTGCTATTTTAGACATCTTTATGTGGAAATAGTTGCATAGTTCTTATGCATCTAGAAACATTGAGATGTGTGGCTTAGAAGAAACACAGTCTAGCAGAGATTGTGTTGGGTGAGAATGGTCAGTCTGCTTGACTCTGAGATATTTCTTAATGTGAAGATAGGCTGAGCATGATTCTCTCGTCCTTGTGTCATTTGCATTCTGATGCATATTAGCCTTTTATCCACCACTTTCCACTTTTTGCAGTGACATTAGAATTACCATCTGAAAGACCACCTCCAAATGGTAACCACAAATTTTCTTTGATTAGTAATAACCATTACATAGATGTAAGTCTAAGGAGACCTTAATGTATTCCTTTAGCATCTGATATTATTTAACACAAGTATTTAGAACATGGTTCTGCAAGGGCCTTGGAAGAGACATGTGTGACTGCCTAAACCATATGGGTCATTCCTTGGATAGGATGAGTGACAGACTGGATCAGACAGTGTCTATAATGGAAAATCTGCTGGTAAGGGACAGCATCCATGTGTCTGTAGAGTCACAACATCATCTGCATAGCTCTCAAATGTCCACATTTTCAGTGAATGTCCAGATTTTTTACTCTTATTTTTGGATTGTTCTTCATAAAATGTGTGGTTTTCTGGCAAATCATTGAGGATTTAAGTCACTAATAATACTAAATAATGTCAGATATTTGAGTTTCAGACTTCATAGCCTTCAGAAAATATACAACAATGCAAAGTCTGTCATTCTATCACATTTGTAACTTTATAGGAGAAATATTTAAACTCTGTCCCTATTTTTGAGTCTTTGTCCCCCCACTATTTCTGGCTTTGTACAGATTTCTAGCACTGAGAGATTGAGAGGTATGATCCTCTGGTATTAGCCTATGTGGCCATGCCAGATACCACTCCTTTGGTGGCACTACTTCCACTACCTTATCAGTGATTGTGTCCACATCCAGACGTGATAGGTTATGGGGTCATCGTCCTGGATGTAGTCATGAAGAGAACTCATCAAAGACATTGCTCACATTCAGGTAACACCCCCAGTTCAAACCACAAACATGGAAGTGGCAATGCAATTCCTGGCAGAGGCAATTTGCATGGTCAGGAGCAACAATACTGAACTGACAACTTTACCATGCAAGTCTCACATCTGTCCGACATGCCAGGACATAGTGTTAGCACAGAGCTTGATTGTGTTCATACATTTCACAAAAACTGCCCATACCCACTCACACAAATGCAAGCTAATTAAATCATAATGTTGAATGCAATATATCTCCTGTTAGTGGCCCTGAGGTATTTCCTACTTTACTGAATGTTCTATATTTCTTAATCTCAAACACTGTCACTACTTTGGTGTCAGCCTTAGCCTCCTGCACCCCCCAATCTTGTACAAATAGTAATGACTTTATCATGCCCTTTGTTCATTTTGCTTTGACTTAGGGTTACATATATGTCTGATGCACACAGTAGATATCTAAATGAGTTGTTCTCACAATGCTGACTGTAAGCATATGTATTGCAGAAGGAAATTTGGGATTTTTTTGTACTTGCTCATTTCTGAATGGTAATTTCAGTTAGTTTTGTAAGTCATTCATTCAAGTCAGTGATACTGCATTCCTGCTTATTGCTCTACTTGTGAAACTGCCGATATAGTTGTTCTTTTTGTGCACAGTGGGTAAGTGACCAGCTTGATACCATTTATTGTGCACAATGCATAGCTGTATATTGCATATATCATTCCTAGAAGCCCATAATGCCATTGGTGGACTACCCATATAGGTTCTGCTTGAGTACATTTATGACTAACAGTATACAGGTACATCATTTATGTTTATTTTCTTACTCATTTGTTCAAATAATACAGGTTTCACGCTTACCTCGACACTACTGCAGGTATGAGTTATGTCCTTTGGGGCTGTATCCAATGCTACCTGTACACAACCATTACGTGGGGAAGTAAGGTTTGTGGAGACTGGCTGGCATCAGTTTTAATACTTGTATGTGCTTAGGTTGTTACATGTATTCCTTTGCTGGTGAGTGTGTTTGCTATCCTTTGCATCTTAGCTGGTGAATGTGTGTGCCTATTCTGCAAACCTTTGTTTGCCGGCTCCCTCTGTAGCTGGAGGTTCTCCTTCAGAATCCTCTTCTGTATGTGCAAGAGGTGATGGTCCTATCTGTGGTACAGGAATGTGTAGTCCTCTCCCTTGTTGAGCCTGTCGCAGCTGTTTTCTCAAGATGATATCATGCAACATCACACAGACTGTGAGAATTTTTGTTCAGGTGCCTAGGTCATACCTCAGAGCACCCGATGAGGTCTCTAGACAGCAGAACCATCACTTTAGCATGCCAAACACATGCTCTGTGATGCTTCAAGATGGGGCATGGTCATCATTGTATCCCTCTTCAGCAGGTGTGTGTATTTCTGATGAGTGTCATGAGCCATGGTTCCAGTACATAACCTTCTTCACCCGGTAGATGGCCCTGTGAACATCACCCAAGCAAACCTGAGAGTTGTGCCATATCTGTGAGTCATGCTAACTGCCTGGGTTGCCTGTACATACAATGTGGATGACCCCTTGGGCATTACTTACAACCTGGCAGTTGAATGAGTGGAATGCCTTCCCGTTGATGTATATCTTTTCCTGTTCACCAGGTGGGACTTTTATTTTTATGTGAGTGTAGTCTATTGCCCCAAAAATGTCAGGGAAGTGTGCTACATCATAAAATTATTGCATTGTTCCTCCTCTCTTCTCTGGGGTGCAGAAAAAGTAGATGTACTCCCTGGCATGTTCTAGTGTAGCATTAAGGCATTAGTGCAATATTTTGGAGGCTGTGGTTTGTAACACCCCTAGTATATCTTCTGTGGGTCTCTTTAAAAAAACAGTAATAATATCCTTAATGGTACACATACTTTAGTTTCCACTGGTACAGGTTCTCCTCGATTTACCCTGGGTCTGAGGTGGGGGTGTCAGAGATTGCAGAATTCCTGTGGTGTTTTCCTTTCAAACCTGTATTACTCTAATATTTCAATATCATGCCGTTCATGATATGTTAAATGGGCTCTGAACACCCTTCTTTTACTTGGCCAAGGTCTATCATCATCAGCAGCAGCACAGATATGAGCCTGTTGCACATACTCATACAGGACAGCAGCAGCAGTCTCTAACACTATTTTTTTTCTAGGTGTGATGGTGGCTGTATTCTTCTAGGTTTTGGATTTCATGGCAAAGAGATACACCAAGTGTATACATTTACTTAATAGCTTTCTGAATGGCTCTGCCATCTTAAATTGGTTCATTTGCATGCAGATCAGCTAGTTATGCTTTCATTACATACTCTGCTATTTGCCTTTGTTTTGCTGCTCTACATGACATGTAGAGCCATTTAATGAATACAATATAGTGCAACATGCACACAATAGAAGCATATTGTTTAACCATTCAAGAATCCAGCCCAAAGAGTATAATTGATGCATTGAGTGATATCTGTAGCCTATGCTATGTGGTGTATCGTCTGTTGTCAAAGTCTGTCTGACATATAACACATAACCCCCCACCTAAACACACTGTTCAACCTCAGCCTCTCCATAGGCTACGTACCCATAGAATGGCGCACAGCAGCGGTTATTCCGTTCAACAAAGGAGGGGCCACAACTGACCCTGGTAACTATCGCCCCATAAGCCTGACTAGCCTGATCTGCAAGGCTATGGAGCGTATCATCATGGAACTCATTAACAAAGACATTGGGAACCTCCAAACACTTGACCCAACCCAGTTTGGCTTTGTTAAGGGCAGATCATGCCTACTAAACCTGGTTGACTTCTTCGAGACAGTCACCAAGGCCATAGATGAGGGGAAGGTAGTTCACACAGCCCACCTTGACCTCACCAAGGCTTTTGGCACTATTCCCCACTTGGGAATTATAGAAAAACTCACCAGCCTGAACACGAAAGGGCCTTACTGAGATGGACACCTGGTTTCAAAGTCATGGTCTCAAGCTAAATGCTAAAAAATGCATAGTCATCCTGTTTGGGAAAAACAAAACACCCATGAATTACCACATAGGTGGCAGCCCCCTTAATACAGAAGAGGTAATAAGAAATCTGGGGACCCAGGTAGATAGTAATCTCTCCTTTGACAATCATATTGTCAAAGTAGTTAGGAAATCCTTCTATGTAGCCCATCTAATTACTAAAGGATTTGCATCTAGAAATAAAGAGGTTATAGTGCCCCTCTACTCATCACTCATCAGACCCATCATAGAGTACAATGCCCCATTTGGGATGTACCTCACAAGACTTTTCCAACAGTTGGAAAGACCACAAAAGTACCTCACCAAGAGGATTACTGGTCTCAAACATATGTCCTATGCAGCCCGACTGGAAAAACTCCAGCTGTACTCAGTGGCATATCGCTTACTCAGGGGTGATCTCTGCCTGACTTACAAAGCCATGTCAAACTCAGAATTGATGGACATGCTCCACCTAAAGAAATCCAAGTCACTGCGAGCCACTCACTCTAGTGAGATAAACCTCGCCACAACAATAAATAGAACATGCTGGAGGGATAGATTCCTGTCACAGAGACTCCTGATGCTTTGGACTAAAATTCCTAACTACATTAGGCAGATCCCCTTACTAACACTCTTCAAGAGAAAGCTTGACGAGTGGATGGGTAACAGAAAATGCACCCCTGGGATCACTTCATTGGCTCTTTTTGACAGAGGCTCAATTAATTAATCAATTGGGCGGCGACAGCTGACACACTCTGGCTAGGCTTATAAATGCCCTCGAGCAGATAGCCTAGCACCTACCTATGAACCTATTCTCTCCTCTGAAAATATTATTTTTATTTCATAACAGTTAATCCTATTACTGTTTGTAGAACTCATGCCTGATTGCTCAATGACTCCTGTTCAATGATGTTGTAAGGGATAAGTAATAATCACCTTCTTTAACTGTCTTGCAAAATAACTTCTTTAGAATGTTGCATATAAGTAGGCATGTAGTGAATGCCATCATCTGGTATAAGTAAAAACAGTTATTTTAATGTATGACTTCATGCATTGCATTTGAATGAAAATGTTATATATATATTTTTTATATTTTAAAATTTATTATCAGATCAAAGTATGCTAAATTACTACGCATCAGATTATTTTTAACTTGTCATACAACACAAATCGTGACTTCCTACACAAAAAAAAAATATCAATTGTGCAGTGGTGAGAGTGAAGTGGCAGCAGTGTTTGTTTAAATGGCAAGATACTCATTTAAAAGTCTAATTTTCTCATTACTGTGTTTCCATGAAAGAGATGTGTACTAATACTTATCAGTTGTAGGTAACTGCCAGCTGTGGTGGTAGTAACTGTAATATCATGCTAAGCCATAGATTTCTTTCCTCAATTCCTTGAGGTCCTAAGCAAAAATGTAATGCATAAGGTTGTAAAGTGTCCAAACCCCCACAATTTGTTTTGGGGAGGTAGGATCTATTTTTCCCTTCTACTTAAACCATTATGAAGATGACATTGTAAGTAACAGAACTGCCAAAGTTAATTCACAGTAGTTCAAGATCAAATGAGTCATACACATGCCCTAAGGATAGATGAAGTTACAGTGGAAGTGATTTTAAAGAGGGGCTGTCATGAGAGCAGTATGGTAAGTCGTTTAGAGGTTGGGACTTAATTGATGCAGATGAGTCTGTGGACACTGATCTGACAGTACTTCATGAACATGATAAGGACCCTAAATTGGAAGCTCTGGTAGGTGTAGAAGAATGTTGATTTGGCCTGTATAAAATCTGTTGGATTGTCCTCCCACATTAATTATTTTACTTTCCTGAGAAGCAATTGGAGTGTCATATGATCTGTACCCATGGGTTTGTATGGCACCCTGTACCGTTCCCCTTCTGACAATGACTACTTCTTGAGTTTGGTAAGTCTTAACTAGTGTATGAATATAGGCTGCCATGGATTTTTGTTGTGCCACTATACCGCACATTATTATGATCATGACATTATTCCTACTATCTGTCATTTTTTGGTAGTGCTGGAAATCCTTGCATATACTTTGCAAGCCACAGAAATTTTCCAGCTAACTCCTTGTGGCAGTGTTCTGAGCACTAACCATTACACAGCATATTTGCTGCTGAGCAGCCAATGCCTTTCATGTTTCCTGGGGAAGCTATAAAAATGTCTGTGCCTGCTTTCCCTTCTAAAAGCGTCATTGTGGACAGTTTTACCACTGAATACCTGCCACCATCATCATTAAAGTGTTCATCTTGGTTTGAAGATGCTGGTATAGAGGTACGTGGTTATCCCTCCTGTACAAGCCTGAGTACAATGTCAGAATTTGCTTAACTTTGTGATGTCCCTTTCTGCAGAGTTAGTAACATGTAGTGAGGGATGAGATCTTGTCATTAAAGCTGTGGACTGCACTCATCTTTCCTCAGTCGACCTCCTAAATATAAATATGTTTTCATCGACATTATCGCTGACAGTCTGCTGTTGATAGCTATCCTCCAATTTCAGTATTATGGTAGAATTGTTTGCTTCTGATGCTAACCCTGTAATATTTTATATTTTATATATATATATATATATATATATATATATATATATATATATTTGAAAACCTTACTCAGAATTAAATCAAATACTCTACATTATTCTCATTAAGGGTTTGTGGGAACACTTATCAAACACAATGCTGTCATTGTTATTCTGTGCTGAAATAGAAGGTTTAGCTAGTAACAGTAATTATTTCTTTAGTGTAATCATTCATTGAAAGCATTCAGTTCTCTATATTAATATATGGTACTGTTTTTAAACCACCCTTCATGAGCAGAAGGTTGCTGCTGCTGCAGACATTGGTAATAGCCAGTGTACATCCTATCTCTGATTATTCCAGTGCCATCATCTTGTGTGTCCTGGTCATCCCCATGGATAGAGAGAAGGTATTCCTCA
Source organism: Protopterus annectens (assembly GCF_019279795.1). Taxonomy (NCBI): domain Eukaryota; kingdom Metazoa; phylum Chordata; order Ceratodontiformes; family Protopteridae; genus Protopterus; species Protopterus annectens. The sequence continues at coordinate 983,316,966 of NC_056725.1, read as the reverse complement.
TCTGATGTTAAAAGGATAATAGCTGGAGGTCCATGCAGTTCTGGTATTTGCAATTGCATTTTGCCTCAACTTGCTTCTAGCCCTACCATATGATTTTCCCTTTTTTTAGACTGCGTTAATGTACGTTTTCTGCCATCCATTACATTAATGTCAGGGACAACTTGATTCCAAGCTTTTGTCCTCTCAGCTTGTTTGAGCCCCCCTTTACCAGACATTTCCGACATGTCCTAAGGGCTGCCAAGAGGATGTGATTTTCCTAATGGTTGAACACATCCCTGTCTTGATCCCTTGCATTGAATCATTACTGCATATTAAAGAAAAGACAAAAAAAGCCACAGTCATGCACAAAAAAAAAAAATTAGATGTAATCATCATTCAGACTGAACAACAATAACCATGTATGTCTACCACCCTACAAAAAAAAAAAATTAGGGGACACATACCCCATAGTGAAATACACACTGCAGACTTCCCCATATGATACCCTTCTCAAGTCCTGTACACTACAGACTTCCCCATACCCTTCACAAGTCCTGTACAGACATACATGCTATTCTCTTCCAGAATTAGGCTCACACCAGTATTGTATTGTATTGTACTGTATTCTGAAAGTTATCCATCATGCAACTTGGAGACATGGCAGGCTAAAATGTGTGTGTGTGTGTGTGTGTGTGTGTGTGTGTGTGTGTGTGTGTGCGTGTGCGCGTGTGCATGTGCGTGTGTGTGTGTGTGTGTGTGTGTGTGTGTGTGTGTGTGTGTGTGTGTGTGTGTTTGTGTGTGTGTGTATTATATATAATTTAACTATGCATTGTATTGCATGTGTTTGTTCATTGATTCATTCATTCATACAGGTGTCCAGGGAAGTAAATAGTGTGGGAAAAAATAGCCAGGGAATTGTTATGGCTAGGCTTGTATAGAGCCTAGGGCCAATAGCCTAGTATCAACCTATGAACCTATGAACCTATTCCATTATTTAACTTTTGTTGCCAATAAGTTTGTGGGTCAAGACCCTTTTCAACCATTACCCAGGCCAAAGGAAGTTTATCAACAGCTACAAGCATGTATCCTAATTGGCAGCATAAGATATACATTAAACCAATCCAGACAGGTGAAGTTTTGCTATAGCGTCAGTTTCAGTTCATTCACATAATTACAGCAAACATTTATTTTTAACAAATTCATCCTCCCCTCAGCCCCTATCATTGTCATGTAATCGTATCACGTTTCATTTATCACTGCTAGTCACAAAACCTTGCTACTGCAATAGTTCACAAATGAATGACTGCATTTCTACACTGTATGCATAGTCACTGCATGACAACAAAGTAATTTCCTCAGTGATTATTAATCATATATAATACTGCTGTACGAACTCCCACTTCCACATGAGACCTTTACAATATTCATTAACACTGACCATAACATGCCCATGATAGTAGTAAAACCAACATTTTCTTAAGTTAACTTAATACTGTTACCTATTTGTGCTTCTTATTATGTTATAATAATCTGTTATTATTTCCTCACTTATAGAAGTTTGCAGTTTTCTAGCAATTCCCCAACTAACTTAAATAATGTCAAGTTAATATAGTGAAGTCATTGTTTGTTAGTTACATTACACCCAAACTTGAGTATGGAATAACAATACAGAAACCCTATAGGAAAACAAACATGAAAAAACTGGAAAGGGTACAGCGGAAATATACTAAGTTATTATGAAAGACTAAAATATCTGAACTTATACAGTGTCTCTTACAGATATGTACAAGGAGATCTTATTCAGGCATATAAAGCATTTAGGGACAACTACCATTGGGAATGTTTGGGGTTATCAAAATGTACTAGAGAATCGTCAGATAACCTATGTAGAAGATTCTATAGGAATGAGAAGTGTACTGATTGGTTCTCTGACAGAGTAGCTGATGCATGGAACAGACTACCAAATTACATAAAAGCAAGTACTAGTTTAGATATTTTTAACAACAGCCTGGACATTTATTATGGGAACAAGTGTTTTGGCATATTGGCAAGCTAGAAGGGCTTTAATGCCCATGCTTGAAATATTTGTATGTATGTATGCATGTATGTATGTGCAGTGATATTCAACTTTTCTGCATAAATTTTGGTCTGTTTACATGTTGTGTATGCAAAACTAGTGTCTTCTGTGTTTAAATCTGTGAATTGAAGTAATTCAGAGACATGTATGGCCACTCTTAGATGTAAAACTGTTTGGCATGCTTATGAACATGGATTCTAAAGACTGTGAACACACAGCTAAGGAGTCTACAGCTGCCCACAGTGCATCAACACCTTTCTTAGAATGCTGCAGGAATATGCAGATATGCTTAGTTAAGCTGATATGCAAAAATATACAGATACAAATTTAGTCTTATGCATTCTAGTTACCAATGCAGTACAGTGTAATCTCTGCCCATCTACTATCCTATGACACAGCTTGTCAAGTCTACTCACTATAGCCGGCCTTAGGCATAGGTCAACTAGGCAGCTGCCTAGGGAGCCGCTCTAGCAAGAGTGTTTTTCCAGTAATCTGGATGGTGCAGGTAGACCAGGATGGGGGCACTGAGTGGTGTTGGGGGACACTGTGCAGGCCTTTTGCCTGGGGCAGCAGGTGATCAAAGGCCAGCCCTACTACCCACTTAAAAGACTCTAGTCTTGAGTCAGTTTTGAGACTCCAGTCATTTGATGACTTTTGGAAAGTTTTAATTTATTGAAGGTATTATTTCACCAACTGTTGCAATATAAAGCTGTTTTAGAAGCTGTTTAAAATTATTTATTCTTTATATCTGAATAAAGAATGTTCCATTCATTGAGATGTTCATCAGAAAAATGAAAATGTACACTGTTGAGAATATATATTTTTTTTAATTTTTCTTTACATGCCCCAGTGGCCTAATGGATAATGCATTGGCCTCCTAAGCCAGGGATTGTGGGTTCAAGTCCCATTTTGGGTGATATAATCTTGAGTATGGGTTCCTGGGTTTTAGACCTGTAAAGGCTGTTTATTATAAGTGGATGGGAAATATGAAATACACCCCGGGGATCACTTCTGCGGCTCTGCTTGACAGGGGCACAGGAAAATAACTTTCTTGGGTGGTGTAAGCCTGGGAACCTTGTTGGCTAGGATTACTTAGGCCCTTTGGCCGATAGCCTAGTACCTACCTATGCCTATGCCAAAACTTTATGTAAATTGCTCATCAACCACATAGGGAGATTTATTTATGCAACACCCCCACACTCCAAAAAAGTATCCTTGATTCTACAAGGAAGGAATGTATAACATTCCTGTTTTATACTGCCAAAAGATAGCTAAGGCAAGGTACACTAACACTGGCAATTTTAAGTATCACATAATGTAAATGATTTTTGCTTTTTTTTTGTATGTACAATATAATTGAAATTAGAATGTATTCCTTTAAACAAACATTTATGTGACAAAGCATTTTTGGTTAAACAAAACTTGTCAATAATAATGCTACCTGCTGTTTTATCTGTGTTTGGTTATGGTACTTTCATACACCAGAGGGAGTGGTTCTAAAACCTTGAACAATAGCCCTGTGCATACTTTCTTCATTCTGGTACTAGCACTTAGAGCTATGGCAGCCCATATTAAGGCATGAGGCTATGCTCTAAGCTCGTCCAGTAATGAGACCAAAATCATGATCTACCTTCTGAAGGCATCATACCTGGAAAAGACTGAGGTGTGCATTATAGGCAGCAATTGGGAGAAAACTGATATTTTGCAGAGCTGGATGTGCACTTGGAGAACCTCATAGGGACTGCCTGCTCTAGCCAGCAGTACCATCACAGGTACAATGACTTGAAGAAGCATAGGATAGACCACCTGGCCCAGTAGGTAGACCAGGTAGTGGCAAGAAGGCTAAAGTTCTATAGTGGGTATATTTTTTGACAAGGGTGGCATATTTAACACTGGTAAAACATTTAAGGATATTGCATTATTGAAGGCATTTGACAAAAGAAAATCGTGTACTTGCATACATTTATCTATACTGTTATTATAGCACTCCTAAAGAAAACATAACATATCTATGTACAGAAGTACATCAGCACAGATGTATGTAATGCTTATGAAATAAAAATAACTACCTGTACAGAGAGAAATGTATGAGATGCATTAGGGAAAAATTAATCTGCATATAAATGTCTAAAATGTACAGACATACATTTGCTTAAGTACCATAACAACTAGTTTTCCATCTCTTTAGACAGCAAGAAAGAAAAAAATAAATGTTTGAATGTTATACTTTCTTTTATTATTGCACTGACTTAGGAGGTACTGAAATTATTAGCAGACAGTTTATGTAGGCCAGCAATTATTTACAAGTGTATTAGCTGAATGACAAAGTCCTTTCTTTTCAGAACTGTAACTGCAGTTACAACATGTATGAAGTCAATGAGGTACAACACCCTAGTGTGACTAGAGGTTGGGGGAAGGATGAAGGGAGTTGCTGCAGTGTGAAGTGAATGTCCAGCACATGCATCACTGAAAAATATGCAATATTATTTGTTTTGCATACATTTCTAAATTGTCAAATTATATGCCAAGTTTCTTCCTCATCAATTCTATCAAGCACATACTTTTGAACAGCTTAGGAAATGAAAACTTCTACACCTTGCAACATTGTTATGTATATCTGTGCCTTCATGCTGAACCAAATTCAGAGACTGCTGCATGCAAAGTATAAATATTTAAAGAAAACATATCACCAAAACTATCAACTTTTATCAATGACAGTAAATGGGAGATTAACAAATTATGAGAATGCTACTAGTATTATATGTTTAAGCAAATGCATTAATAAATAAATAAGGCAATAAAAATGCCTGCTTAGAAATAATAATTCCATGCTTAGATGTAAATTGCAAAAATAAATATAGATGAATAAGAATTGTCTAATTTCTTCTGATTGCAGCTGAGGTGGAAGTCTCCAGGACACAGCACTAGTGGTAACTTAAGAGGCTGATAGAGTCCTCGTGTAAGCTTGGCTAAATTAGTTTATACTAATTCTGCATTTAAATTATTTCAGTTTATATATATATATATATATATATATATATATATATATATCTCTTCCTATATATCTATATCTATCTATCTATGTATATATGTATGAGGAAATAATAGTATGTCTTACAGAATTATCTAACACAATGCAGTGCATTAAGTACATTACTGCAAACAAGGGGAAGGCAGATGTCAGGGTATAAGTACAGTACTTCTAAAGTAAACAAATTGCTTTTTTTCTTCTTTTTCTTGTCTTTCTTTTTTTTTGTTTCTTTGTTTGATTATTTACTATAGTTTGGATTATTTGTTTTTTTTCTACATTAAGAAATGTAGGCATTACAGTGCAAAAAGAGAAAAGCTGCACAAAAACATGTTTAAGTACAGTAGACTCCCTCTTATCCAGTCTCACTGGGACTGGACCTAAGGCTAGATAAACAAATGTCTGGTTAATCAGAAAATGCATACAAAATAACATTTATAGGTTATAAATCAGCTAGAATAACAAGATTTGTGTCAGTATGCATTTTTCTAATAAATATGAAGTCTAAAACTCAAATGTCTGTCATTATTTAGTCTGAGGAGGCAGAAGTGTTGTTCTTCTCTGTCTTTTGCTAGGGCTATAGCAGAAATTTGATGGCCGGTTAAAGAGGATGCTGGTTATAGAGAGGCCCGATAAGAGGGAGTCTACTGTAAATATGCTGTAATCTTGAGTGTTGGAGGATGGGGTGGAAAAGTACACAGATTATAATATAATTACAGTTGATGTATTTTCTCTTACTTATGCATAGGTGAATGCCTGGTTTAAGACCCTTGGCTTACTCTAATAATAAATTTTAAGTGGAAACAAGTAAATATGAGAACACAATGTAATGAAAAGTTTTCCTTTTGCAATACATGTTTCAGCTCCTCTTTCAGGCTGTAGCAGAGGAAAACATTTTTCTTTTTTCTCTCTTATGCCTCTATGGACACAGTCTGGTAACAGTGGAATTCAAGACAGAACACTGGTTTCTTCAAGGCTATAAGTTGCTTTCAGAAAGCATGCAAGTTGTTTCCACACCTGGGGGGTGTAAAGATAAAACAAATAACAGACACCAATTAATGTGAGTAGAAGCACAGGCAATAACAAGTTTTGTAGCATAGATAACCTCAATTTCAGGTTAGTTAGGGACTGTGTTAGCAGCTGTCTATTTTGTTGCAAATTTTCATATTAGAAGGGTTAAGTCCATTATTTGAAGATGTACACAGTTATATGTATATGTATTAACCTAGCAGGTTATGGGGGGTATTCTGGGATGAGTGTTTTATTATTTGAGCTTTTTATTAAAACAAAAAGTCTTGCAAAATGTGACATAGGTTCCGATGCTGATAATAAGAAACAACTACAAAAAGGATTAACCTGCCAAATGTTAATGGGTGCATTTATCATAAATAGACATTTTAAAATGCTGCTCTACATATATATATATATATATATATATATATATATATATATATATATATATATATATATATATATAAGGTGGGAATAATGACTTCTTATCATCATAGTGACACTTTCCAGATTATCTTGGAATGTGAATTATCACACAGGTATAAACGGAAAGGAAGGGATACTTAATTATATAAGAAATGAAGAGTGCGAATAGCAATGCTACATGAAACACAATTGGAAAGAGCTGAGCACAAGAAGTGGATAAAGAAAGAATTTCAGGAAAGATATTCTGCAGAATATCATGGACAAAGAAAAAGAGGAGCACCTATATTAATTTCTAGAGGAGCTCCAGTAGTGATAGAAGAGGAAAAAATATAATAATGGCAGATTTGTAGTAGAAAGCGGCTACTGGCAAAGGATGAGGATTACACTGTCATGCATTTGTATTCCACCTAAAACTGCTATTATTATACAAATGAAAAAATTGGGAGAAATAATCAGCTTTCAACAGGGAATATTACTTATAGGTGGAGACTGGAATTTAATTTGCAACAATAAGTATTTATCTGGAGGTCCTAGACGGGAGAATATAATAAAAGAGGATAGATTTATGATGGACTTTATAAAAATATTTGGTATGAAAAATGTGAATTCAGTAGTAGGAACAATAACTGGCCCTGACTAGACAGAAATTGTATTTCACAGAAACATAGGTTCATAGGTTCATATGTGTGTACTTGGCTAATGGCCAGGGGCCTTTACAAGCCTAGCCCATAGAAGTGCCCTGGCATTGTGCTGCCCATTGCTAATTCCCAGTGCTTCTTTCACGTAGAGCCACTGGAGTGATCCCCAGGGTGAATTTTCTATTTTCCATCCACTCATCAAGATTTCTCTTGAAGAGTGCTAGTGAGGTAATCTGATTAACGTGTATGGGAAGTCTATTGAGCATGGGCAGTCTCTGGGATTTGAACCTGACCCTCCAGCATGTTCTTTTGATTGTGGTAATGAGGTTGAGGTCTCTGGAGTGTGTGGGGTGGAGGGATTGGGATTTCTTTAAATGTAGCATTTCTAACAGAGCTGGTTCAGACATGGCTTTGTAAGTCAAGCAGACATCACCTCTTAGTAGATGATATGAGACAGCAAATAGCTGGAGTTTTTTTAGTCTGTCCATGTAGGACATTTGTTTAAGGCCTAGGATCCTCTTTGTGAGGTACTTTTGTGACCTCTCCAGCTGTTGCAGATGTTTAGTGAGGTACAAGCCAAATGGGGCATTATACTCTATGATTAGTGTAATGAGGGAAGAGTAGAGAGAAATGATGACCTGTTTCTTCCTGTATGCAAAACCCTTGGTAATGAGATCTGACTTTCTGACCACGTTGCCAATGTGGTGGTCGAATGAGAGGTTGCTGTTAACCTGTGTCCTCAGATCTCTTATAATGCCTTCAGTGTTCAGTGGGCTCCCATCGATGTGGTAATTAGTGGGAACTGAATTTTTCCCAAAGGGGATGACACATTTTTTGGCATTAAGCTTAAGGTCATGGTTTGGCCTCAGTGAGGCCTTTCTGTAGGATGTCTGCATCTCTTGGGGAGTTAATAATGGCTCCCAGCTTGCAGTCATCTGTGAATTAAGTCAGCCAGAGTCCCTCCATGTTGGCCTGGACTTCTAAGAAGTAGATGCTAAACAGGAAAGGACCCAGGATTGATCTCTGTGAGGCTCCACCAGTGACTGGTTAGCAGTCTGACTTGGAGTCTGCTACTTTCACACTGCAGGTTCTATCTGTGAGCCGATTTGCAACCCACCTAATGATATAGGAATTGATGCCTAGTTTGCTGAGTTTATCAATAATTCCTGGGTGAGGAATGGTATCATAGGCCTTGGCCAGATCAAGGTAGGCTTTATGAAATGCCTTACCTTCATCCACCGCTCTGGTGACTGACATAAAGAAGTCAACCAGGTTGAGCAGGCATGATCTTCCTTTCCCAAAACCAAATTGGGTGGGATCTAGAGTTTGGAGATTCCCTGCATCTTTGTTAATTAGGTCCATAATGATGTGCTCCATAGCCTTACATGTCAGACTCGTCAGGCTAATGGGGCGATACTTTCCAGAGTCTGTAGTCGCTCCTCCTTTATGAAGAGGGATGACTGAAGCAGTGCACCATTAAGCAGAAACAAAGACTGAGGTGAGGCTGTGAGTGAACAGAGGACATAGATGTGGTGTCAGTTTATCTAGAACACAGCCAGGAATATTGTCGGGTCCCATGGAAGCTGTATGCTTGGCCTTAGACAATGCTTTAACTTGTGCTGCAGTAATGCTGGGTGCCTGGCATTCTTCCTGTATTGAGACTGGTCCTGGGGGGAGGGGTAAAGTTGGCACTGAATCTGTCAGCCAGTATGTTGGCAATATCTATTGGCTCAGTACAGGAGGTACCATTGTGCAGTAACTCAGAGCAAATCTGGGTATTGCCATGGAGATTCTTGATATAACTATAGAAGGTGTTGTGGTTGTCTTTAGTGTCTGCTGCAATTCTGCCTTCAAAGCTGGCTTTGGAGGTTTTGATGAGGGATCTCAACTTTTTGTTGTGGCTAATGAAGGAATTTTTTCAGTCTTGGGACTTCACTTTTTTCTGCAACAGTTTCTTCCTTCTGTTGTAGAGTTTATTAATGGCAGGGGACCACTAGACTGGCTTCCTTTTTTGGAGTTGAGCTTCTTGGTTCTGTTGCATATGGCTAGTTCCATGCATTTATGTACGTGTTTGTACAGTACACTGATGTATGATTCCACAGTCATGCATCTATTTTCCATTGGCATGGGTGCCGTGAAGTTAGGCACCTCTGTTTTTAGGAGTCCAAAGTCAGCTTTGGTGAAGTTTTTCATGGTGGATACCTTTGGAAGGGGTGTTGGTGAGATGTGGATTTCCGTGGTGATTAGTTTGTGGTTGGATCTAACCAGGGAGGAATTGACTATTGGTGTAGAGCAATGGTTGCCCATCTTAGTAATAACCAGGTCAAGGATGTTGCTTCCTCTAGTGGGAGTAAGAATGAGCTGGTCCAGGGCATTGGAAACAATGAATTCCAAGAAGCATTGGACCAGTAGTTTTCCCAGCTGAGGGAGTGGTAGTTGAAGTCACCTAGTATGAGTGGGATGGGTTGGATCTTAATAGTTTCCTGAGTGCTTTGGAATGTGAAGTGAGAGTCTTGGGACATGGCTGAGAACCTATAGCAGGCTACGACCTGAATTGCCGTCTTACCTAATGTTAGTTGTACCTGATTTTAATTAAGAATTTCCAATGACTATTTCAGACAATGCATCAATAATTAGTAAGATAAAAATGCAAGGTAATGAAGTAAAGACGAGACACTGGCACTTCCCCACCTGCCTGCTAAAAAGAAAGGAATTTAAGGAATGGGTGGTGGAAATTATCCAGGAGTTATTAGAAATGATAGAAAGTTCTCCAGAAATTATAGCTAGTGAGTGGGATAAAATGTAAGTGGAGTTTAAAAATATGACAGACATAGAAGAAAAAGAGACCTGGTTAAGAAATAATAAGAATTGTTTAGAGGGGCTAGCAAAGGTTAAAGTGTTACAAAATAAGGGTAATCTCACAGAACAAGAAGAAGTATGATTACAGAGTCCTTAAAAGAAAATAAGGGAGTACCTTGATAATATGCAGGAATTTAGAAATATTGCTCTTGAAAAACTATTTATTTGATAATAACTCTAGAGCACATACACTTCTGGCACAACTTAGGCAACATAAAGTAGAAGGGGTTGTTGCCAAATTTAGGAAGCCTGTACCAAAAAATATAACCAGAGATCTTTGAGAGGTATTACATATATTTTAGAAATTTAATGAACATTTGTATAAAGCAGAGAAGTGAGAAATCAAGAAAAATCACAAATGGAAATATTTATGGAAGACTTAAATATGCCATGGCTAGAAGTAGATGACGTTCAACAACTAACAGTTAAGATAGGACATGAGATAAAAATGCTGATGTATAACCAATCTCCTGGAAAGACACAAGGGATATATGATATTCTGGTGGTAGTTTGGAGGCTAGGATGGAAAAAGTGATAACAATCTGGAAGGGTCTCTTTAACAGAATTTTAAAAGAATTTTAAAAGGAGGACAGGAACTAAACATATTGGAAAAAAGCTCTGGTGACTGTAATACCGAAAGACGGGCAAAGATCTATTAGATCCAGCTTCTTATAGGCCCACTTCAGATTTAAACCATGATTGTAAAGTGTTTATGTCTATAATGGTTAAACAAATGGCAAAGGCAGATTTCTGTGGAGGAGAGGCAAACATTTGACAGCATTAATAGAACAATGTTGATCCTGAGGGAAGTAGAATGCAAGAAAATAACACAGTTATTGCAAAGATAGCATTTGACAGAGTAAGTTGGTTAATTAGAAGGATTTATGAGGGATTAGAGGCAAACATCAAAAGTGGGAGGGTTCCTCTTTGATAAGTTGTGACTGAACAGAGGAACTAGGCTGGGCTGTCTTCTTTCTCCTTTGTTATATGCATTATATTTAAAAATATTGGAATGATTTTATTTTGGAGGAGAGGAAGGCAAGAGTCAAGTGGGACAAGTTGATCCTCCCAGTACAACAAAGTGATTTTGGATTAATTGACTTGAAGGAAAAATTTAGAGCTGCACAGTTCAGTCTTTTATACATAACCCAAGCAGAAAGCTAGTATTCAAAGTAGAAATGTATAATGATAAAGCATGGAGTAATTCAAGAAATAAAGAAAGACTTGGATTTTGGATGCAGATCCTTAAGTAGAATAACTACAGTCATACAGAATATTATATTCCTAAACTAGCAGAAAGTATACCAAGCCAAGCCAATACAGGAATGATGAAAGGAGATTCTACCAATAGGGATGTCTGCAATTAGGGATACAGAGTAGAGAAGAAGGTCTGGAATTTACTGGAGGAAGTTGGCAAAGGAAACGAGGTGTTGGGAACAAATAATTAGAGTGGGAAAGGTAACAGAATGGGAAGAGGCCAAGAAGAGATTTGAATTGCAGACTAGTGATTGTCTTACCTATCCAGGATTGATATTAGAGTATATACAAAGGGAAAGAGATAGGTGAGTCTTAAAAGAAAGATCTGTACTGTTTGAGTTTTAACTGAATCTAGAACAGAAGCTACTGTTAAAGTGATAATTAACAGGGCATATAAAATATGGCACAATAGCTATAGTAATTAATCAGAAGAGGTCAGAAAAGATTGAGAAGAGATATTAGTTATGCAATTCTTAAAGCAATAATGGGAGGACATATTTATGACTCACAAATATGCAACACAAGCTAGAAGATTTAAGATTTTTGCCTGAAGTGTTTGCATAGTTACCTTTATAACCCAAGCAGACACCAAATAATTTTTCCTCTGGCAAATGTTAGCAATGTGATGAGGAAGAAAGAGGTAAATGGGAATATATGTTGTATATGTTTTGGTTATATATGTTTTAGGAGTGCAATGAGTTAGCAGACTTTAAAAATTCCCTGAGGAGTATTCTGTCAGGAATTATGGGCAAGCAAATGCGTGTAACTAAGGAAATAATTTGTTTGAGATGGGGAGCTGGGATACAGGATCTGTATTTCCTAGACATAGTAAGGCCTGTTAGGTTTAATTCTGGTGGCTGCCAAAAACCACTTACTAAAATTTGGACATCAAAATCTAAACCAACTATACTTGAAGTAGTGAATATTGCAACAGAGATAAAAGAACAGGAAATGAGATCATTAGAAAAAGGTAGTAGTAAATTACATATTAAACATGGAATTGCAGGAACAGTGTATGCTGAAAATATTTTGTAGGAGGAATAAGGTTTAAGCAATTCATGTAATGTTGCTTAGATTATATGGTATATAACAATATATGTGATGTATAATGTTTGTAAATGTCAACTTGTTAATTAGGTTTGAGTACTTTTATGTAGATATACGTTTGCCTTTATCACAAGTCAAGAAAGGTGCTTAAAAACAAATAAAAAAATCCACAGCTTGCCTCAGACGTTTAAGCATAATTGTGTATAGCCATTTCCATCTCTAATTTCTGAATATATATGGAATATTATGAAGTAATAATCTCCATAGTAACAAATATCATATACTGGAACTAACAAATATCATATACTGGAACTCCAATTGCTACTCCTTCAACTTGTCGGTATATATATTTTTCAAATATGAAGTAGTATCTATATAATACAATGTGTAACAGTGTGTAAATACAATTCAGTTTCTATGTAGTGCATATTAAGAAAATTCTTTAAAAAAATTAAAACTGTCATGATGTGGAAAATTGAAATATAAAGCAATGACATCAACAGCTACAATAACAAATAAAAATTATTTTTAGAATAAAAATTCAGTAATCTAGCTAAACCGTACAAGAATCCTTTAGATCCTTGTCTAATTGTCAAATGGCCACATTGTGGAATTGCTAAATATTGACAGCCCCATATACACCAGAAATCCATCTGAATTTTACATGGCAACTCTTGAGATAGCACCACAGTGAGGAAAGAGCCACTTCCCTGATCCCTTCTGTTCTGCAATCCCTGATAAACCAGTCCATGTTCACTTTTGTTCTTTGTTGTTTTGGCCACTGATGTTATCTGCTCAATATTTAGCCATTCAAAGTTATGGCCACTTGACAATTGATTGGGTACCTGAATCCTTAATATGAGATGGAATGAAATGCAACATTTTTTTCAGTTGCACATCTAAAAAGATGCACCCCCCCCCATCTTAGATCCTCTTGCTGAAACTATGAGATTTAATGTGCTGCTATTGTTGCCTTTATAGAGTTTCCGTATACCAGAAAAACAACCTAATCTAGGTGTCTTTACCACAAGAAAATCAAATAGAAATTGTTCAGATTTTATTATGTATAAATCTAATAGTATTTTACCTCATTTTTATAAGCAATAGCAACAGTTTTTTGCTAATTTGCTAAATAGTATATATGTTTCATCATCATTTAAAACTTTTTATAGCTGCTACATAACCAAGTTGTTGTATGCCATTATTCTTAAAATGCATATCAGTCATGTGATACAACTCTTTTATTGCTTTTCTTTACTTAAAAGAAAGATTAAAAAGAAATATGGGGTTTTTGCTTCAAGGTATCAAAAATGTCTTCTTCGCAAACATTTGGATAAACCTGCAATGTTGGAAATAAATAAATATTTAAGATAGATTTCTGTTTTAACAAATTTAGACATATTTAATAATACTGCAATTCTGAAGGTAATTTTTAATTAAGTTCTAATAATTTGGCAGAATTATTCTAGTTACTATTAGGTCATTATTCATATATTCTGATCATTTAGATAAAAGATCAATGTATTTAAACCCATATCATGAATTTTCTCACCTACAAAAGTTTTACCCCTTCAGTATTTAATAATCATTATTTTCTAATACATATTATTTAATCAGTTTTTACTAGTTTTAAATTAAATATTTTGAAAGCAATTATACCATCCTACAAAACTGCTCTCTTTTAGTTTAAGTATTTGTGTCGATCATTAGGTTGCACAAAGTGGGGTATTTAAATTAACTATTTTAAAATTGCTGTTTGTTTATGTAGGGAATGCCTACTTTTTTAAATAATATTATTAAATATATTGTGAAATGAAGGGTTATGCATGTTATATTGAGGATAATTATTCACAAGTATATTTTGCTTATTTCTATTGGTTAATCCATGTTTTTATTTTTTATTCACATTAAACAGATTTAAACACCCTTCTATATAGCTAAAGAATTAATATCAATCCATTTAATAATCCGGTTGAACACAGCTGCTTGTGAGTGTGCTTCAGTATCAGGAAAGTTTATTCTACCTGTGTTCCAATTTCTGATGTGGTGATTATAAGTAAGGAAAACATAAGAATCTTAAAACGTTTAATTTTTATTTTTTTTTTTAATTTGATCTTCATTTGGCACTAGAGCTGTAGTTTGGCTTATAATAATTTATTTTGGGAGCAATATAATTTCTATGAGATATCATCAATCATTTATTTATTTATTTATTTGACATTTGATAACTGGGTTGGTCCAACTGAGCAAAATAGCCCATTTCCAGTGGAGACCTGAGGAGAAAAGCTCCAGGTAGTTTATACAAAGATATTAAATAAAGTAAGTACATGATCAAAACATGATAACACTAAAAATCAGAGTTATACAGAGAAGAATAAGCAGATGATTTTTTTTTACAAAGTAGAAATTGGGAGGTAATACCAATGGAAATATAAATAGAGTACAGACAGTACACGCAGAGAATGCAATATAAAATGTTCTTAACTGAGACATTTTAGCAATATATATATATATATATATATATATATATATTATACATACAAAGAAGTAAAAAATGAAGGTGATAAAGTTAAGGCAAAGCTCTCATTTTAGCATAACCATCTATTTAATCATTAAGGCAGACACTCATGTGAGGGTCAATTTGAGGTGGCTGAGAGAGTGAGAGAGTGGGATGTATCATCAAAAGTAAACAAAAAAATCCATGTCTACTATTCCACCTGATAATTAAATGTAACTGTTTACTGTGTTGTATTTATATATTGTTTTAATAAGTTCCCTAAATATCTTAATTTTCTTGAGTTCCAATTATAATTGTAACCATGCAAAATATTAAATTGTATGTTAGTTTTATAAAACTAGGTTGTTGTGTCTTTCGGCTTTAGGTATTTTTCATTAAATGACAGACCAGCATTGTTTTCAAAAAAATGTTTTTTGCATTCCTTCTACAGAGTGGCTGCTTTTAATTATGGTTAGTAAGATGTTGCCAGCAAATAAGAATTTTTATTTCATATTTATTATTAACCTGAGAATCACTATATTACTATTTTTTTCTTATTAAATTTTCTTGGAATTCAATAGCAATTGTGAAAAGGAGAGAAAACAGCCTCTATGTAAAACACTTTTCTTTAACTTCATTAAGATAAAATTAGTGTATGTTTGTATACAAAATCAGCCTTTTTCATATATGCCCTACATTTACATGTGACATTTTTATTATCTATATATATGTATATTTTATACTGAAAATCCTACCACTTCAATAATTATACTCAAAATTGATTGAAATAAATGCTTTCTCTATATTCTAGTTTATAAAGCCTACTTCCTTATTATTAAAACTACCATAATCTATTAATATTAATGTTCTTTTCATGTTGCCTTTTGCTTGTCTGATAAGTATAATCCCAGTTTGATTTTCATTAAACATTTTGTGCATTTGATTGATCAAAATCACAGATCATCAAGCTCAAAAATCATCAACATGAGCATATCAACTTCAGAAAACTTTGATCAATAAAGGATTAAAAAAATAAAGAAAGGTTTGCTGGGGTGAGCTGCACCCTCCACACCCCCTACTAATTATATATTACAAATCTCAGATCATAATACAGTGGTTAAAAGGCATATGTCCTGATTCCCCTATATCACAATTTCTAACATAAACAGCTGGTAATTTTCCAACAGATGATTTTCAATCAACTACACTATCTCAATCTCTTGCCAAGGAAAACACTCCTATATGAAAATATATGCACCCGTATCTCTATCAATGTATATATATATATATATATATATATATATATATATATATATATATATATATATATATATATATATTTGTGTGTGTGTGTGTGTGTGTGTGTGTGTGTGTGTATATATATATATATATATATATATATATATATATATATATATATATATATATATATATATATATGGGTCTACTTCTGATTGTCAAAAACACAGTTTCTCAACAACCAGAAGATTATACCCATTAAAGTGAAAGTACACTAAATCAAATGTGCACTTTTGCAAAAGCCAGTCTCCGAAGCACATTACAGTGGGGATAAGGAAATATATCCTTTTCCCCACTATGGTGTGATCACAGAATTAGTATACTTGAGTAGGGGTGTGTGGGTGGTGCAGCCCCCCCACATAGGGGGACTGCAGGGGGCTTGCCCCCTGCAAAATACTGTTTAAAGTACTTTTTTTTTTTCCAGTTCGTAGAACCGGTTTCCGGCTTTTGCAAAAGTGCACTTTTAGATGTAGTGCAGTTTCACTTTAATTGGTCTCAATGTTTCTTGTTCGAGATTGTGAAATTTCAATCAAGAAACATAGACCCCATATATATATATATATATATATATATATATATATATATATATATATATATATATATATATATCATATTCTATAATGTACGTTTAGTAAAGAAATAAATCTATAAGCTGTGCTATTAGTTGGAGTTTTATCTCCTTTGTATTCAGTTGCATCTTTATCACCCTTTATATGACACATTGATATCTAACATTTTCATAAAGACTCTATCAGAGAATATTACTTAATATTTATCTAACATTTCAGTTTCGTTTTGTGGAAAAATTTTGCATAAATCTGGAATAATACCATCTATGCCTGATGCCTTATTTTTTAAATTTTTTTATTTTACTTTTTTACCTTATCAGTATTTATTGGTTTGAGTAGATTGTCTATCCTTGTCTTTGATAATATCCTTTTAATATTATATTTTAAAAGTTACACAGTTAAATGCTACTGTAAATATTCATAATTTTAAAATTGCTGAACGTCTTTAATATCAGTTAGTGTTTTTGTATTATGTGGAGTTCTTATTGTTTACATTTGATTCATTTTCTACAGCAATTTGCTTCTTCATACTGTATTGTGCATACCCTTTTGAGTCATATAATATGAAAAAGGTGTCCATTTATCTAATGCTACTGCTGTTTTACATTGGAGTATTTGTAAATGTTTCTTATTTAAAAATTCAGACTATAACATTAAATATTTTCTCTCCTTTTTGTATCATATGTTTAACTGTCCCAGGTATTCAATAAACTCTGTGTAGGCTTAGCACAAAGCCTACATGGAGTTTACGTGTTTGTGTGATGAGCAGCAGTGCTAGTTGCATATGCATGCCATGCATCATGCTTAAACGGATAGAGCCAAAAACTATGTAAAGCTGCACAAACACATTTAGACATGCAGATATGTTTATCTATTAGTAAACTTGTTCTGCAAGATTGCAGAGACAGCCACAATGGCCACCAGGATTAAAAATTAAGGCAATGATTGCATTACTAGCACATTATAGAAAAGTGTACTTAGTGCAATGTACACTACAAAATGTTGTTGGCATACTGAAATAATTTTTTATGGTGATCATCATGGGAACATAGACCACATTATAGATACACTAATCTGTAGAGGTGTGTGTATTGAAAAGGGACACAAACATGAATGGTAGGAGTGAAGAAAGGGGAAGAGGACAAGAGAAACATGGTAATGTATACCAGATAAGGGCATGTCAATGTAGGTATACCCTATAGACAAGACAACTGTAGCATGAAGAGTAATCACATATGTACATAATACAGTACATACTGCTGTCAGTACCTTCCTGTGAGGGTATATTTATATCATCACACAGTTATTGTATATTATGTGACTCACACACAAGGTCACATAGCAATGGGAATGATTTGTAGTGATATAAACAACCTGACATAATCACTGTACAGGGCATTTAGCAAGGAAATTATATACAATAGGAAGTGTGTGCATATTGTGTAGATGTGCAAAATGGTGGATTGAATATGAATTTTTTGTCAGCATAGGTCTTGACCAATCTGGACACAAAGTAACAGGTTCATGGACAACAATGGACAAAAGCACACACAGTCATGGACAATATCAGAATAATTCCACCATTAATCTGTGACACCAACATAAAATATGATTGTGAGTTATTACACATGTTCTGTATGAAAGTACTTACAACTGTAATGATTTGTCAGTAATCTATAAGGGGAATCAAGCACATCTTCCACAAAAATTATCAGTTTTGGGAGGTATTAAGAGGAACACTGTTATACCTGTAGTTTAGATTATGAGCAATCCTGCCTAGTTGGGAGGTTTGCATGACACATATATGCCACAATCCACAATTGCAAGAATGTAACCCAAACCATTATTGTTGTCAATAAACTTTGTATTTCCTGGGTACATCACAGGAAACAGTATCACACATGCATCCTCCTGTAGAACACCTTGAAGGGAAGTCTGCACTGTAAACTCTTAGTGGTTATGCATCACAAAGAATACTTATGTATGACCAAAAAGATATGTGGAAGCTCATTGTGGCAAAAGTGATACACTTGAGTAAATAATCCATGGAAGATGTGTGGTGAGATACATGTAAAAGTGTGCATTGTGCTCAATTATCGGTGTGATGACGGCAGAGATGAATGGGATTATAGGTTCATAAGTTCATAGGTTGGTACTGGGCTATCTGCCCGAAGGCATATATTAGCCCAGCCATGTTGTGCGGTATTCACCGCCCCTTTAGTAGTTCCCTAGACCCTTGTACTAGCAACTAGTACCCTTGGCCTCTATCTAGTAGTGCTGTTGGTGTGATCCCCGGTGTGAACTTTCTGTTACCCATCCACTCATCAAGGTTCCTCTTGAAGAGTGATAGTGAGGGGCTCTGTCTTATGTAGATCGGGACCCTGTTCCATAGGAAGGGAAGTCTCTGCGAAGGGAATCTATCCCTCCAGCATGTTCTATTCATTGTTGTGTTGAGGTTTATATCCCTAGAGCATGTAGCTCGAGTAGATTTGGTTTTGCTAAGATGGAGCATGTTCAACAATTCTGGGTTGGACATGGCTCTGTACGTTAGACAGAGATCGCCTCTGAGAAAGCGGTATGAAACAGAGAACAGTCTTAGCTTTTTCAGTAGTGCTGCATAAGGCAACTGTTTGAGGCCAGTAATCCTCTTGGTTAGGTACCTTTGTGGTCTCTCCAGCTGCTGGAGATGTCCAGCCAGGTACATTCCAATTGGTGCATTGTACTCAATAATGGGTCTGATGAGGGAAGAGTAGAGAGGCACCATTACATCTTTAGATCTTGATGTGAACCCTTTCGTGATCAGATGGGTCTCATAGAAGGATTTTCTAACCACTTTGGCAACATGGTTATCAAAGGAAAGCTGACTATCTACTTGGGTCCCTAGATCCCTTATTTCTTCTTCAGATTTCAGGGGATTACCTCCTATGTTGTAGTTTGCGGGTACTCTGTTTTTTCCAAAGGGATTACTACGCATTTTTTTTGCATTTAGCTTGAGACCATGGCTTTGACACCATGCATCAGTCTCATTTAGGCCCTTCTGGAGGATCTCCATGTCGGCCAGAGACTCTATTATAGCACCCAGTTTGCAGTCGTCCGCAAACTTAGTCAGCCACAGCCCTTCCGTGCTTGCCTGTACTTCTAAGAAGTATATGCCAAACAGGAGGGGCCCCAGGACAGAGCCCTGAGGCACACCACTCGTTACTGGTCTGGATTCGGATATAGATCCCACTACTCTTACTTTATGGGATCTGTCTGAGAGCCAGTTTGCGATCCATCTTGTGACATAAGGGTTTATGCCCAGGCTGATGAGCTTATCAATAATACCTGAATGGGGAATGGTGTCAAATGCTTTAGCAAGGTCAAGGCAAACCATGTGTACCTCCTTTCCCTTATCTATAACCTGAGTAACTGTCTCAAAGAAATCCACCAGGTTCAGGAGGCATGATCTGCCCTTGACAAAGCCGAACTGTGTGGGGTCCAGTGACTGGAGGTTCCTAATCTCTCCATTTATGAGTTCCATAATGATTCGCTCCATAGCCTTACAGATCAGACTGGTCAGGCTTATTGGTCGGTAGTTCCCAGGGTCAGTTGTGGTCCCACCCTTGTGTAGTGGGACCACCATTGCCATGCACCATTCTCTGGGCACATATCCTGTGGAGAGGCTGAGACTGAACAGGGTATTAAGATGTGGGGTTAATTCCTTTTGGAGCTCGCATATGACACAGCCTGGGACACCATCTGGTCCCATGGAGGCAGTGTTTTTAGCTTTAGATAGAGCCTTGTTAACCAACATATCAGTAATAATTGGACTTACACAATCCCCTAGAATGGTAATAGGCCCTGTAGGTGGTGAGGGGGATAGAAATTTGCACTGAACCTGTCAGCCAAGATGTTGGCAATGTCAGAAGGGTCAGTGTATTTTGTTCCATTTTGTACTAGCTCAGAACAGACCTGAGCATTGCCATTTAGGTTTTTGACGTAGCCATAGAAGGCCTTATGGTTATCCTTGGCATCCTTGGCAACTTTCTTTTCAAAATTAGCTTTAGTTGACTTGATGATAGCCCTCCATTTCTTACTAATGCTGATCAAGGATGATTTTTCTACTTGAGATTTGGCCTTTTTTTGTATAAGTCTCCTCCTTTTATTGTAAAATTTGCTTATGGCCTGGGTCCACCAGACTGGTTTCTTCTTGCTTGAGGAAGGAGTCTTGGTTTTATTTGGGGTAGCATGGTCCATGCAGTCCTGAAGATGCATATAGAGTGCCTTGGTGTAGGATTCTGCATCCTGGATATCATTATCCTTCTGTCCTTTGATGTGGATGGCCTGCTCACACTCAGTAATTGTGCTACATGCAAGGGTTTTGTTACCACTGTGGTCACATGGTGGTGTAAGTCCCAATGACTATCTACCTGATTACCCAAATAATGTACCATTTGGTCTGCCCATAGGGGTGTTCTGTCTATATTGTAATTAGCCTGTGTATTTTCTTTAAAAATGGACTAATTATGCTTTTTGTGCATCTCGTTTGTCTCCATGCCTCTAGCAACAATTATTTCTGTGTGTTAATACTTTCTACAGTATATCAATTGCTTTTTGGGATTCAATAATTGTCAACAATTTCAAGTTGCCCACAAAGATGGTTAAACAAAGGATATCTAAGTTTGTCCTGACTACTGAGAGTTAAATACTGAAAAGGAAAGGGCCTAGTATAGATTCCTGATGTATGGACCTGGTCACTGGAACCTTCCTAGAGGTGACTTCACACACTTTTTTATTTATTTTATTTATTTTATTTTTTATTTAACATTTGTTGACCGGGAATGTCCGACTAGGTTCCACAGAGCCTGTTTTCAGCGGAGGCCCGGGGAGAAATGCTCCAGATGCATGTCTTTGGAATGTGGGAGGAAACCGGAGTACCCGGAGGAAATTTTGACATTATTGTGCCCGGTCTGTGATCCATTTGTCTACCCACTTGGTGATGCCCACTTGAGACAGTTTCTCTGTAATACTTGAGTGTGGATTTGTGTCAAATGCTTGGCCAGGTCAAGTTATATGGGATGACAGTCTTTTCCTCATGTATGCTCTTAATGAGCTTCTTGAAGATGTCAACCAGATGTAACCGACATGATCAAGACTTTAATCAAAAGTGGGTTGGGTAGACAGTTGGGAGAGTACCTGTGTCCTTTATGATAAGGTCCATGATGAGTCTCTGATCTGCCTCACAAATGAAGAGAGTCAGGATTATGAGTCTATAATTCCTTGTATCGGGTGATGGTGCAGCCTTGCTCAGACAGATGATTGCTGTGGTACACCTTTCTGCCAAAACATAGGCTTTCTGGAGGCTGTGTTTAAGAAAAGATCCAAGTGTATCTGCTACATTAGGTTTTAAGTTTTTTTTTAGGCAACTTGCAGTGTTGTCAAGGCCAACTGATTCTGTGTTTTTAGCATTAGAGAGTGCACCGATAAGTAATATTTGCATGTATACTTTGGTTGACAGACAGTGGGGATGGGGAGGTAAACTGTCAGCTTGCAGATTGTTTATTTTCTCTGGTTGTATATGGGCAGTGGACTCCACATAATAGCGCTGTAATTAGTTGTGTATTCCCCTTAACATTTCATACTTATTTAAAATAATGATTTTTGACAACACCTCCAAATACAACCTTGGGTATGCATCACATGTCACAAAGTGGTACTTTTCACACAATCATACAACTCTACCCAAGTCATGTAATTACATCAATTACACATCATATGCCTATATGTGCCTGAGTGCCCTGATACCATCTATGGACACTACAAATCAGGTGGATGTGGCTCATGCAGAACAGTTACTGACACAAATACTGATAGTCACACAATTCTGCTGGGGACCACCTCAGTAATCCTTGGGAATACCAACACAGTTATGCATACAATGCATTCCACAAGGCTGTATTTGAATAAAAACTTGTTATATGTTTGTATATATAACAGCATTACATGTGGATGAAACAAGACTTATGTGCCCATGTAATCAATATGACATTATATTGATGTATGTCACAGAGCATTTAATGATGGCAGGTATAACACACACACACACACACACACACACACACACACACACACACACATGTGCGCGCGCGTGCACACACACACACACACACACACACACACACACACACACACACACACACACACACACACAAACTTGCCATACTGCAAGTGTCACTGTGATGGTTGAATGAGAACTACATAGAATGTTGATATGCTCCACTAGAAAAACTCATGCCTTACGCATAATATTATTGTATGTCAATAGTTCTCAGGAGGCATATTACTACAGCTATTATGGAAGAACCATGTAGTCAAATGACTGCAGGGGGCATCAATATATTACCTCTCATCAAAGTTTGTAATAGTCTCTCTTCTAGGGCTAATGTGCATCCACAACTCAACATAGCGCATGTGGATCACCCAACACTGGCATGTGAAATATTTATAGGGTCATAGGAAATTACTAGGCTAATGGCCAACATCACATAACATTCTATCTATTATTATACAATTTAAACCAAACTCACTATGCCTATATGATGGAAGATAGTAAGTGTATGTGTGTATGTGTGTATTTCCTTGATTGCTTTACATACTGTCTCTGTCCACATTTGACATGCACCAACCAATGACATAATTAGCAATCACAAATCCAATGGTCTGGAGATGGCTTGCAGAAACACATGGAAGGACTTTGTTTTATACTGTGTGCATGCGTCTTTGAAATAAGGACATCCTCCAGTCCTCTGCAGGAAGGATATTATGTGAACAGAGGGAAAAATGGGATGTCAGGTTCATGGGGCTATATTAAAGGTTCTCCTAAGTAGTGATTTAATGAAACAAGATTTAAAGGATCATACAATGACCATAATGTACCACCAGCCACACACACAGCAATTGACTGTGTTTGATTTCAACATTAAGCCTGTGTAGGTATAGATGGTGGATCCCATACAATGTAAGACAACACTTTATAGCTAATGACATCAGCAGTGTTTGCAGAGAAGATGGTAGTAGGAGTGTCATGGCATGCTGTTCTAAAATAGTCTCCCGAATGTGAACTGCACACACACACACACACACACACACACATACACACACACACACACACACACACACACACACACACACACACACACACACACACACACACTCACACGCACACACAAACACACACACACACACACACACACACACACACACACACACACACACATACACACACACACACACACACACACACACACACTAGTTGACTGCAATAAGACTAGAAGCCCTACCTATCTGCAGATTACAGTACTTAATGCAAGCACCACAGCACAAGTCTAGCTTTGATAGCATTAGACAACACTTTATAGCTGATGACACCAGCAGTGACTGGTGAGAAAAAGATACCTCCAAAGCAGAAACGCAAGCAACCTCCATCCCCCAACACAACCCAAATCACACATAACCCACAGACTCAGTGTGTCACTCAACCACAGCCAATAAGGCAAAACAATGTACCCAGCACACTAGTCATAGGTGACTCTATAGTCAGGCACACTGATGTCCTACTCACCAGGCTAAACAAGGAGAAGGTTACTGTCAGCTGCCTGTTGGGTGCCAGGATTCGCCACATAACCCATCCACTCAGGTCACTCCACAACAAGTACAAATATGACTCTGTCATTGTCCATGTTGGTGTGAATGACCTGAGACGTAACTCCCTGGACTACATGAAAAGAGACATGGAAGAGTTCTCCGATTTTGTAGCCGAGGCAGGTATGACCCTAGCCCTGAGCAGCATTCTGCCATCACCCAGAATGATACCACAGTACAAGGACAAAATGATTGACTTCAACAATTGGCTAAGCTTCTGGTGTCATTCTAAGGGGATCCAGTATCTGTCTGCTTGAGATGACATGGTCGACAGACCACAATGTTTTGCCAGAGATGGCCTGCACCTGTCACTCCTGGGATTCCGGATACTGGCTAAGGCTGTTGCCGCCCCTATAGTGCCTTTTTTGCCAAGGTTCAAATGACAAATTCACCACCATAACAGGAACAGGCAAGCAAAAACTGAGGGTAATGCTACTCAATGCTAGAAGTCTAAATCTCAAAATGCACTCTCTCGAGGCACTCCTTAAAATGGAGAACATCGATATCTGTGCAGTGACTGAGACCTTGTTCAAGGCTCCAGAAAGCACTCCTGCACTACTAGGCTATAACTCATACCACACTTTTCGGCCATGTAACCTGGACCGAAACACCAAAGGTGGAGTTGTGTCCATATTCATTAAGGATATCCACACCTCCAGACTAGTTGCTCAGCATAATGCATCCGAGGTTATCCAAGTGCAACTAACTCTGGGCAAAACTGCAATCGAAATTGTAGCTTGCTACAGATCCCCCACCATGCCCCAGGATTCCCACTCCTCTTTTCTTGATGTACTGGAAAATATTAGGGTTCAACCAAACACCCTAATAATGGGTGACTTCAACTACCCCACCATTAACTGGGAAAACTACTTGTGTACCAACTCCTTAGCTCAAAGCTTTCTGGAATTTAAAAACTCCAATGCCCTGGATCAAACTTATCCACACCCCCACCAGGGCAACAATATCCTAGACCTAGTCATTACCAACATAAGTGACCGGTGTTCCACACCTGAAGTCAACTCCTCGTTGGTCCGATCCGACCATAAGCTAATAGCCCTTGATATCCACATCCCGCCCCCACCCCCCATTAAGGAAACCATGGTAAAAAAATTCTCCAAAGCCAACTTCATGCTTCTTAAGACAGAAGTGTTGAACTTCATGACACCCATGCAGATGGACAATACAGTTACAACTGCTGAATCCAACACAAATGCACTTTATAAGCACTTACACGAGTGCATGGATCATGCTATCCCAAACAGAATCAAGACGCTATCCTCCAAAAAAGGAAGCTAATCTGGTGGTCCCTGCCATAAACAAACTAGTACAACAGAAGGAAAGAACTATTGCAAAAGAGAGTAAAATCCTATCAGTGGAGGAGTTCCCTGGTCAGCCACAGTAAGAAGCTGTGATCCCTTATAAGATCCTCCAAAGCTAGCTATGAAAACAAAATCACCACTAATTCTAAGGACAAGCACAAAGCATTCTATAGCTATGTCAAGAATCTTGATGGCAACACCCAGATCTGCTCTGAGTTACAGCACAACGAGATGAAAATTACAGAACCAACTGATATGCCAACATCCTGACAGATAGGTTCAGTGCTAACTTTACCCCCAACCCCCTAAAGGGGCCATATCTATACAGGAAGAATGCAGAGTCCCTGTAATCACAACTACACAGGTAAAATCTGCACTCTCTAAAGCCAAAAACACAGCATCCATGGGACCTGCCAACATCCCAGGCTGCGTTTTACATGAACTTCAGAACAAACTGTCTCCCCACCTAAGCACCATATTCAGTAATAGCCTCACATCAGGCTTTGTGCCCACTGAATGGCGCACAACAACAGTTAGCCCACTCCACAAAGGGGGAGCCACCACTCATGCCAGGAACTATCGCCCTATTAGCCTGACGTGCCTGGTCTGCAAGGCCATGGAATGTATCATCATGCAACTCATAAACAAAGACATTGGTAACCTCCAAACTCTGGATCCCACCCAGTCTGGGTTTGTGAAAGGCAGATCATGCCACCTGAACCTGATCGACTTCTTTGAAGCAGTCGCCAAAGCCGTAGATGAGGGTAAGGTGGTTCACACAGCCTATCGTGACCTCGCCAAAGCTTTCAACACCATCCCTCATTCTGGAATTATAGCTAAACTCACTAAACTAGTTATAAATCCCTACATCTCAAGATGGGTTGCCAACTGGCTCACTGACAGAACCCACACTGTAAAAGTTGCAGACTCCAAATCTGACCTCAAACCAGTGACAAGTGGAATACCACAGGGTTCAGTCCTTGGACCTCTCCTGTTTGGTATCTACTTCTCTGAAGTACAGGCTAACACAGAAGGCCTCTAGCTAATGAAGTTCGCAGATGACTGCAAACTAGGAGCCATAGTCAAGTCCCCAAATGATGTGGACATCCTACAGAAGGGCCTCACTGAGACAAATACCTGGTGTCAGAGCCATGGCCTCAAGCTCAATGCCAAAAAGTGCAGTCTCATCCCCTTTGGTAAAAACTCTGTACCCAAGAACTACCACATACACAGCAATCTACTTAACACCGAATGTGTGATAAGAGACCTTGGGACCCAGGTGGGCAGTAGTCTCTCCTTTGATAGTCACATTGCCACAGTAGTCAGGAAGTCCTTCTATGTGGCACACCTCATCATAAAATTGTTCTCATCCAGGAAAAAAGAGGTCATTGTCCCCCTCTACTTGACACTCATTAGACCCATTATAGAGTATAATGCCCCTTTTGGAATGTACCTCACAAGACATCTGCAGCAGATGGAAAGGCCACAGAAGTACCTCATGAAGAGGATTACTGGCCTCAAACAAATGCCCTACACTGACCATCTCAAAAAACTCCAGGTTTACTCACTAGCATATTGCCTACTCCAAGGTGATCTCTGCCTAACATATAAAGCTATGTCAAACCCAGAGCTGTTGGACATGCTACACCTAAAGAAATCCCAATCCCTCCGAGCTACATGCTCTAGGGACATAAACCTTGTCACCACAATAAACAGGACATGCTGGAGGGATAGATTCCTGTCCCAAAGACTTCCCATACTCTGGAACAGGCTACCCATCTATGTCAAGCAAAGTACTTTATTAGGCCTCTATAAGAAAAATCTTGATGAGTGGATGGGAAATAGGAAATACAACCCGGGGATCACTTCTGTTTCTTTGCTTGACAGTGGCACAGGAAAATAACTTTCTTGGGTGGTATAAGCCAAGGAAAGTTGTTTTCTAGGCTTGCGTAGGCCCTTGGTCCGATAGCCTAGTACCTACCTATGAACCTATGAACCTATGTGGCCGGTTCAATGAACTGAGTGAATGACACAATGGAACCAGCAATGACTGTGATGGAACATCTGCTAGATATAAGTCAGATGCATCATCTGATGTTAGCCAATGTGACTGTGTCTGATAACACTCCATTAGTGGCACTACTTTCACTGCTCTGTCAGTGATAGAGGTTTCCACACCCAGACATGGTAGGCCATGGGGTTGTGGTCCTGAATGTACTCATGAGGAGACTCATCCAACAGATATGTCACGTTTAGGTAGCAACACATCTGACCATGGGCATGGACTTGCCAGTGCATCTCCTAGAAGATCCACTACTAGTGGTTGTGGGTGATGACAATGAACTAATAGCTCTACCATGCACAGCACACACCTCAACATGCCAGGACATAGAGCTAACACAGAGCTTGGCTTTGTTCTTGTAAACAAATACACTCACATTTCACCATGAATGACCATACAGACAGACACACACACACACACAATAGGTACATGGGTCATTCATGAGGCTTATAGCTCATTCTGTCTCTGTGGCCAATTCTGCCTAGCTGGTTGTCTTATTCACATGCACTCACTACATTTTCTGTCACCCTTGGCCTCCTGCCCCACACACACACACACACACACGACCCTGTGAAAATGATGATAACTTTGTCATATCCTTGATTCTATTGATTGAATTCAGGGATAGATAAGTCTTGTGTCTAATGCCCAGGATGTATAGCTGTGTTGCTGTTTTGAAAATTGTACTGCTTTCTTGCAGGTTTTTGTATTGTGTGTATCTCTGTTGCATGAGGCCTGTTATTTGATAGAGAATACATCTATTAACATGAGTCAGTCCTGTCACATATTGATGTCATTGTTGTAAAACTCACTCGTGTTCTACTTAGGTACATTAGCAAGTAACAGTATGCAAAGATCTGCCATTCATTTGTATTCTTAATCATTTATTTTCCTATTTCAGGTTCAGCACTTACCTTGATAGTCCAACAGTTACAAGTGTTTTAATTTGAGGCTGAATCTGTTTGATGCTAGAAGAACACAGCCATTACATGGGTAAGTAAAAGTTGTGAGCATTGCCTGGCATCAGTTTTACTGTCTGTCTGTATGTACATATAATGAAAGTTGGACCCCCTTAGGTGGTGAGCATGTGTGTTATCCATTGCCAGTGATAGTGGGATGTATGCCCCTTTCCCTTGGTGTTCATGTTGAAGCTGTTTTCTCAGGAAAATATTGTGAAGGATAGTCCAGATGGTGAAAATCTGAGCACAAGTATGGGGATTGTACTGCAGGACTCTCACTGATGTATCTATGAAACAGAACCATGACTTCAGCAGCTAAAATACAAACTTTATGATATTTCTTTTTTGAATGCATCCTTTATTATAGTGTTCTTCGGTGGGTGTGTTTTTCTGATGGGCATTATCAGCCACAGTTCAAGTGCATATCCTGCATCACCCAGTCAATAATCTTGTGGGATTTATCCCCTAGAAAGCCTCTGATAGAGCTGAGAGTTGTGCCAGATATGTTAGCTGTGGTAACTAGCAGGGTTTACAGCACACACATTAAGGATTATTCCCTTAGCATTGCACACAACCTGGCAGTTAATGGAGTGGAAGCCCTTTCTGTTTATGTAGACCCATCCATGTACCCTGGGTGGTGCTTTGATCTCAGTGTGCGTGCAGTTTATGGCACCCAAGACTTCAGAGAAGTGTGCTACAGGCTAGAAATCCTACATAGTTGCACCTCTGTCCTAAGGTGTATGTGGAAAATGTATGAAGTCACTGGCATGCTATAGTATAGCATTCAAGATTTGATGGAGGAACCTGGGCACTGATGACTGGCACACACCCAGCATATCCTCTGTTGGTCTCTGGAAGGTTCATGTAGTTAATTTTCTAAGTGCTGCATATACCTTAGCTGCCACAGATATTAGTTCCCTTTGGTTTGACCTTGGTCTCAGCTGAGGATGACAGAGGTTGCAGAGTTCTTGTAGTGTGTCTGCATCCATCCTGTAGTGCTCTGCAATTTCCACCTCATGCAGACCAGGAAAAGTTAAACAGGCTCTAAACACTTTTCTTCTTCTTGGCCAAGAGCTATTAGCAGCAGGAGCAACAGCAGTATAGACTTGGGCCTGCTACACATACACATGCAGAAAAGCAACAGCAGCCCCTAACATTCTTTCTATGCAGAGTATTTTCCATGGCTGTATTCCAGTTAGCTTTGGAATTTGAGACCAAAACATGCACTGAGTGTACATGCTTGCTTTATAGCCATTTGAATTGCTCCTCCATCTTGGATTGGTTGATTAGCCTACAGTTCAGCTGCTGCTTCTGCTGTAATTAGCATACTGTGATAGTTATTATGTTTGCAAGGCTCTACATGGCATGTAGACTCACATACTGAATACAAACTGGTGCAATATTGTGATCAAACCACGATATACACATGCTTTAGTGAGCCATGTATGCTTTATTGAATCTGCTCTTATATTTAATTTATTTTTGCATACTTAGGATTCCAATGTTCCATTATTTGTCTTATTTTATAATATGCTAATACTTTGCAATGTAAATAAGATTTATGTGAATCTCAAAGAATATTCACATTTATATTTTTTGTCACTTGGAGATATAAAATACTCTATTTTATCATTAATCTATCTATTCTCTAGCTCAGACATTTCTATTACCCACCCTACTTTATGCTGCACCTATCCTCACTAACATACAATCCAATCTATCAACTAAATTTTAAACCACTTATAAAAAAATTGCTAGGTTTGCTGCCAATCTTCCCTTCTACTTTTGCCACTGTTTGGCTTTAAGATACCTGCAATGGCCTGAATTCCAGCAATAACTATAAATAAAGCAAAAAATGTTATGGTCTTTGTGGCAAAGCTTCTTCCTTTGTAGTATTTTTGTACAACTACTTCTTCCTCAGCTGCACCTCACTCCCTCTATCCTTAATAAACCTTCCCTCTCTCCAGACCTCTCTATCCTCATCTCTCCCTATACCCCAAAGTGTACTCTCTGCAGTACTGATCAACAGCTCTTAGAAATCCACAAGCTTAATAAAAACATAGCCAAACTTCTTTGCAAGTATTTGGTTGCTAATGCTTGGAATAAACTTCCCTTTTACTTAAGAACAATCACTAACACTTTCAGCTTCAAAAAAAAAAAAAAAAAACTCTCAAAGACAACCTACTTAAATATTGGTCTTGCCCTTGCCCTGTGCCTACCTAACCTACTGTGATGCCACACCACTGAACTGGTAATCAAGCATCCTCAATGCTCATCACTGGCACCAGTGGGGGATGTACAGTTGGATGATGACAGGTACATACACAGTATGACCAGATGCAGCTCGCCACATCAAGTGCAATTTCCTTTAAGAGCAAACAGAGACCACAGTCAATCCAAAGCTGGTTTCTCCCTCTTTCTCCAGATCTCCAGTAAGACTCCCCACTGGCAAAGTTATATAGTTGAGCTCTCAGCTGAGTGGCCAAGCCAAGACCTCCAGCAGCCTCTCTGTACAATCAGTGCTTTGTGTCCCTGTCCAAGTAGCTGACACACACACACCCTTTGAGGTTTGATTCACACACACACACACACACACACACACACACACACACACACACACACACACACACACACACACACACACACATACACACACCTGGGAAAGGCTGGCACAGGTTTACTAGCTATTCCCCCTTTTTCCCCAGACTATAAGGTAGTTATCACTGCCACCAGCCAGTTCTTTATCAGCTACTTTAAGGTCCTTAACAAAGGGTGTCTTATCTTACTGTATAATGTTACTATTAATACAGATGGTAGTTTGACCAAGAGCAAGGCTATTAGGAGTGACCTACACAGTATAACCAAATAAATATTTGAGTACTCTTAGAACTTAAATATCTCTACACAGATCAGCCACAATGAAATGTTTAAATATATTTAATAATAAATAATAAAATAACAAAACAATACTAAATATTTATTTACAGTGACAGGGTTCAAAATTACAGGAAATATTTAAAACAACATTGCAGGACAGTCTCAAATAAATAAAGAAAAATATATAAGCTAAGCTTTGCTATATTCCTGACTTTATCAAACAGAATTACTATACCCTAGTTAACTTACTTACAGAGCAAGTCAGATGTGGATAATGAATCTTCTAGCTGATGTTGTCAGGTCAATGACAGAATGCAGAATACTGTGTCTTTCTCAGAGAGTTCTCAAATTAATATCTCAGATATTAACTGCTGGGCTAGCTTGCAGAATGACATAATTTATTGTCATCTGACTTGTAATCCCCAGGCTCCAAGCAAACATTGATGGCAGCTGGTAGTATTTAACATTTACCTGTAAAAATACATAAACAAGGGCTTTCCCTCAGATCTTTGGCAAATGCTGGAAGTCATAAAAACAATAAAATGCTTTCCAAGACAATACAGAAAGCTTCTCAGCACATTGTGTCTCCTTGCTGTAGTGAAACTGAAATTTATAATCTTTTATTGAATAGCCATAATGTAATTTAATTTCAGCTATGTGTTGAAGCTTTGCTAGACTGAAGTTAACCTCCTGTATTCCAGTTTCCTCTGTTAAAATATATACATTTAAACAGTTACAATAGTGCATGTACATTTCTGTTCTGTTCCAGTAGGACATGCTGTGGTTACATTTTATGCACAAACACTTTATAAAATATAATTTCAACATGCATGTCTGTACAAAACTAGTTTGATATATACATGCCACACAGTTCTAATACATTTGTAACACAAGCATCTTATATGAATCATGTTGATATTCACAAATGACATATAATTATTTACAAAATTCCAGCTAGCTGGGCTGGCAATATCTCCTTTATTCACACTTACTTCTTCTGTTTCCCTCACTTCTTCCTTAGGATCTCCCTATATTTTGAGTTTTTACTACTTACATATGGTCTTGGCTTATTCTTTTTTGGTCTGCTTTAAAATACTACCACATACTAGGGACTAGATTAATGTTCTTATCCCTTTTGAATATTTTTGTCTCTCTTAACTATGGTACATACCAGTGTTAACTTCTATTATTTGATTGTATATAATTTGTAATCCCTTACTCTTTTGTTATTGCATTGTGTTTTGTACTGTACTTTGAATTTCATAATTGTATTTTATTTCATTCTGTATTGTTATATAGGTTCATAGGTAGGTACTAGGCTATCGGCCCAAGAGCCTAAGTAAGCCTAGCCAACAAGGTTCCCTGGCTTACACCACCCAAGAAAGTTAATTATAGTTTCATAGCTAGGTACTAGGCTATCTGCCCAAGGGCTTAAGTAAGCCTAGCCAAGAAGGCTCCTTGGCTTATGCCACCCAAGAAAGTTAATTATAGGTTCATGGTAGGTACTAGGCTATCTGCAGCTTTCTTCCTTGGGCCTCCACTGGAAAAGGGGTCTTTGTCTAATTAGACCAACTCTGTTAATAAAGGTCAAATAAATAATTCACTCTTTAAGTTATTTTGCTTTTATTATGTAAGCAGGAGTACTATTTATTATTGTAAGGTCTGCATTGTTATATGCTGGAGCTTTTCTCCTTGGACCTGGGCTGAAAATGGGTTCCTTGTCCAGTCGGATCAACCCAGTTAATAAATGTCAAATAAATAATCCATTCTTTGAGTTATTTTGCTTTTATTATGTAAACAGGAGCACTATTAATTATTGGAAGTTTCTCAGTTTATACACATTGTGGTCGGATAACTGACATTTTATAATCCTAGAAGCATTAATATTATATATGAGTTATTGAGTGAAAACTTCTGTTATTTACTGGGTTCAAACGGTCTATGGATAATGAATAAAAATTAATTGATTTTATCTTTTATGTGGTTCACACATTTTAAGTGTAGTAAATTAGAACCATCTCACTGCCATTGTGGATGTTGGTATTCAAGGACATTTTGATACACTTGAGATCCAATATATATATATATATATATATATATATTTTTTTTTTTTTTTTGTTTAGTAGAACACATATGCTTTAATATATTTTACTGTTAATGCATGCTTATCCATGCTATATTTAATATTTACAAGTAGTAATAGTGATATTTTACATTGTCACATAACACTGGTCATATGCCCTTGATCAAGACTTTATAGATTACATACATTTTTTATTGACTTTAGTTTTGATGATGCCCATAATTTGTGAATGAAATGGTTAACAGGTAGTAAAAAACTTGTTTCTTTTGGAGTGACATTTGCTGACATATATTTTTTTTATTTTTCTTTTGAAGCATTGTTCTTAGTTTAACTGTATTTTAGGTAAATCATCTACCTAATATTCAATATGCTTTCATATTTAATAAAAGTTCTGATGTTTTATGGTTAGCTCCTAGCTCAAGGATTCAGTACATATTATCTAGTGTAAAGCTTCTATTTTGTTATTCCATTAGTACCATGATAAACATTTTGTCTTTAGAATTGCATTTAAGTATTACTTCTATCATAATATTAGCTGCTATCCAAAATATAACCTCTCTCCTCTTCTGTTTAAATGTAGATTTTACCATAATTACAAATTTTTTAATTTAGAGTTTTCATATTTAAATTGAAGACATGTTTTTGTAAAAATAATATTCTATGTTTTGACAGCCAAACTTTTCAAAATATAGCTTACTTTACTTATATGAGGTTCTAGCCACAGTTTCAAAATATGTAATAAATCTGACATTTGTAATATTGTTGGTCTGTCCATACAAAATGTCCTTTTATGACACTTCCAGTAATGCACTTCAGTCAAAGCCTAGGTTCTTGCTAAAGTTTCTTGTTTCAGTTTCTCATTGTCATGAGTAACAGAATGATCCATTTACGTATGCTTTTCAGTGGCTCTTCAGTTAGATAGGATGATAGAATTCTCTTCTGGCCAAATTTTCCATTGCTGCATATTTTGCAAAATAAGCTATCAAACCTTCCGTGTCATCCCTGGACCAGCTTTTTTCAATGTTGCACTGGCCTTGTGGTGTATACCTGAGTGTGATAGTTAGTACTGAGTGTAATTGGACAGAGGCTGCACACTTCTCATGAAAGGTAGCAATGGATTTTTTTAATCCTTCAAACATATTCTCCAGTATCAGCAGCCAGTAAGCACAAGAACTGGTCTTACTACAGAGCCAGCTACACTGATAATAATTAACACAGTGTTTAACAAAGCACACATTTACTTCCATCTTTTGATACTCTGCAGATTAATTCACTGAGGGAATGCAACGCATACACATACGCATACTAATCAGGCAGTTTTTGGTGCTGTCACAGTGTAAACAATTGCAGCTTTTGCCACACTAAAATACTAACACAGATTTTTTTTCTATAACAAAAACAATAGTCTTTGGAGCCAGCTTTCCCATTTAAAACTCTTATTTGTTTATAATAAATAAAGCTAAATAAAAAAATAGAATTGCTGTTTATACCACCTGCAGTTATAAAATTAATATTTTCAGGTGTAGGTACTTTTCCGTTAATGGGGCAACAGTTTTATTGGCCTGTATTCTCACCCATACCTTATTCTGAGGAATAGTTTCACAGTTTGATCAATAACAGTTCTTTTTTCCACATAGAAAAGGTTTATAAAATTTCCAATTTTGACATTTCTTAAACATTTTTTTGAATCAACAAATGAATATGGATGTTCTGCTTTGCCTGTTTGTTCCTCATTTTGAAAGGTAGGAATCATGCCATACTTGATAAAGTTAAATTTGAGAGCTGTGGTCTTTATTAATTAACTGTGATTGAGTTGAAGCAAGTCTCACTGTTGAAGAACAGCAGTTAATGGGTGTTTTAAATAAAACTCAGGTTGCTTTTGAATTTGCCTATTTTGGATTTGTAAAAGGTGAGAGCTGGGTGCATTACTTGCAAAAAAAAAAAAAATGAAAAAAAATCCAACTACTGTCTTTGCATGTTTTAATTTTGTTGCAGAGATACTAGCTGTACCGCGATCTGTGTCACTTCAGCAGATCCTTCTTTTGCACACTCTTTGTGGTTGTCTGTGGTAGACTGTTAACATGCAAGTCAGACTTACAGCAATAGAAGGAAAAAAAAAGGGCCTGGCTGTCAACCACTCATGGAGTAATCTCACAAGAATCTGAGACAAATCTGGAAGTAATTGGGGACAGTTTTAAAATATTACTATGGTTGACTTCAGCTATTGAGATATTGACAGAAAAAGACTATGTGAAGTAATACCTTTTCTCCAAAAGTAATACTTTTTGGGGGAATGTATGAGGGACAGAGCTAAAAATTTGAGCATAAATCAGGGACGTTGCTGAAATTTAGGGATGTTTGCGAGGTATGCCCCTTAGGCACACACCACTTATGCATACTGTACCCTGCCCAGTTCTGAAATAATGACCATAATTATCCAGTTTTACAAGCATGGAAGCAGTAGCCTCAGGAAGCATTAAATATACTATAAAAATACAGCTTTCATTACGACAACACCATTAACAAGGCCAAGAAGGTTTTTCATAATTCAAATCAAAAATAATATTTATTTATACCTGAGTACCATATTCTTAATGGAAATCATTTTGGCATAGCAGCTGGCAAAATAAATTGGCAGCACTTGCATAGACATAGCAATAATAGAACTGATCTGTTTGCATTTCCTTATATAGGAATAAGCCAAAATATAATTTTTAGGCAGGCAACAATAACTATTCTCTTGCACCATAGCCAAATTATGGAACTCACTCCCACCCACAATTACCTCTGTACCATCATGCACCAACTTCAAAACTTTATTAAAAGCGCACCTAAAAACATGATGGCTATGCCCTTGCAACTCCCACTCTAATATCATCCACCCCATCCAACTACTACCTTTCTTTCACCTCCACTAACTACCTTGATGATAGCAAGCTCAGATGCTCATAAGCCTAGTACCTATTATACAGCAAGAATTTCTCATTGTTACATTTGTTAATGCCTGTTATGTACTTCACAGATAAAGATTCTAGTTGTCTACTGATGTACTATGTTCTTCATCTGTAAATATGTTGTAAGTAATTTCTATGTTAAATTGTTAATCACTATGTAATCCAATGTAACTACTGTCTGTTTATTTTACTGTGGAGCTTTTCTCCCCGGGCCTCCACTGAAAATGGGCCCACGTCCAGTCGGACACTCCCGGTCAACAAATTTAAATAAATAAATAAATAAATAAATAAATAAAAGTTCAAATGGCTTCTCCTGTAAAGCATTCGTCTCCCTTCCTTCACAGGGATGTCTGCAGATTGCCTTCCTTTTGCTTTCTGTATATAAAACTCCTTCTACAGTCAATATATATTTAGTGATGCTCTGATTAATTTTTATTTTGAACAAATTGATGTATGTAAACAAATATTCAGCAAGCATTTTGAGTCAATTAATGAATTTACTTCTGATGCAGTATGCTAATTATTTCTGCATGACTTCCAGAAGGTTATGATCCAGCATGATAAGTGTAAGCAGAAAAACTTTAACAAAATCTAGAAGATATTTAAAGATTAAAAACAAATAGCTTCTAAATCCTGGGGAGATAAAACAGCTGACACAATGAAATTAGTATGTTCATTCTTCTTTAATCATAAGAACTTTAATAATAATGTGTAAAAGATTAGCATTTGCGAAATATACACTTAAAGGTACAGTAAGATTTTTCTTGATCAGATGACTGTTCTGATGCATCAATTGAATCCAGCTAAGCATACAAGAGTTAGTATTATTAAATCCTTTCTTAAGAATGTGGACAATCTGCAATATTTCTTTGAATACTGATACAGAGTATGAGTCTGGTGATATTACCACTGGCAGAAATATACTAACCTTAGCATTCCAGAATCTTCGAAAACAAATGTGGTTGGTGCAAACATTGTAAATCCAAGTCTAGATTTGGAAACCCCTGAAACATTTCCATTTCTTTCAGCAAAATGTAATAATGCTGACCAAGATGCAGTAGTGAATTTAATTGCTTTTCTTTTGATGCAGCAACCTTACCATTGCTTAACAAAGGTCTACATTTTATTCCCTCTGCTTTCATATCATACTATCAAGCAATTACAGTATGCATCCAACACATGTAGGAGATTATTAAATGCAAAAGTTGGCTTTTTTGATAAAAAATATTTGCACTTGAGAGAATGAAACACAAACTTTTAAATTAAAAAAAAAACTTCTTTTCAATCACTATATTGTCTTACTGGAAATAATATTTGAAAAATCAGTCTTGCAGGGATTATATAAACAATAACGTTATATGTTCAAAACATTCTCTCATAATTTGACTTTTGAAGAATGTTGAAAAACTAGACATGACTTGGTTGTTGTACAGTCCTATAAAGGGAGAATTGTGGTAATGTGGTCGTGATATGATTATTTGAAGAAAGAACATAAGCAATGAAGAAATCAGATGTTATGTGTGATTCTAGCATATGATCCCACTATGCAGTTGGTAGACATTGTCAACAGTCTCCCCAGTGTTTGTGCCTGTGTCATCGTAAGAACTCATATCAAGGCTCAACATACAGGAAATGAACCTTATATCCCAAAGCTGTACCTGTTACCCAAGCTACTGATGAGTGTTAGACCAATTACAATCAGAGTAATATTATCAGAATGTTGCTCCCTAAAAACAGTATTTCAGGGTATATACAGTTTTGTCTAAAGTAACTTTTGGTCCATGTCAGATCTAAGATCAGAAACACAATTTCATTTTTCATTTTATTTCACCTGATTTGTGTTCAGAATCAAATGTATATTTATATAGCAGATGAGGATTATTCTGGTATACAAGCCATTGAATATTGTGCACCTGTTATATTTATATAGCTAATCAGTTCTGTGAGCTCCTATTACTTTTGCTCAGATTACTTTTGGGAAAAATGTTTCTTTAATTTGACACCAAATGTTATGTTCAGTTGTATGGCATAATCATGGGGACACATCTGTACCAATTTATTCTGATTTACTTTTGGGATTCATAGAATTACATTTGATGTATGGCCTATTATCAAATGTATATTTACCAAAAACTGAAATGAGGAGAAGTTCCCTGGATAGCTGTTGGCTTTTATAGAATGACAATATAGAGTATCTCAGTTCATTTTTTTAGATCTAAATGAAACAAAGTTGATATTGGTGGCTCTGTACAAACATTTCTCTTTAAATAGCCCTTTGCCCAAAATGCTCTATTAGCTTCTAATAGCAGCAATCTCAAATCCATTGCTAAAAACGTAACATATTCACAAATTTTAAGATTATGTAGAATTTGTAGGGATGGGCAAGATTATTTAAATCAGGCTATTTTGCTAACATGTAAATTTTTTGCCAGGGTATAAAATGTTAAGAACATTCAAGAAGCTAGAAATATATTGACAGCTCAGAGAAAAATACTAAACAGAAATTAAAAATAGTAGATAATATTTTACAGTGATTCATAAATAGCATTGAGACTAAAGGTTTTAACATTAGACAAATAAATACATTTTGGCTCATAGTAGTTTGGGAATTATTGTCCTAGATTTCTCTAACTGCAGCTAATAAAATAAAACTTTGGGCAAGATCAAATCCATTTAATTCAAAGTAAAAACAGGGAGTTTAAGACAGTCATCCTCAGTGATGCTTTTCTTGTTGTTCATGCTTATCATGTCAACATAGTATTAAGGGTGCGATGTTTACTTCTGGAAACACATGTAAGAAGGATTACACCAAATTCTGTATCACATGTAGACATGATTAGGTTATATATGTAGTGATCTGCACATGTGGTTCCTTTTATTTTTGCCAAACCAGTTTCCCTTTACTTCAGAGGATTTCTCTGCATGCTAATGATATCAGCTGGTGCAAGGAATGTAGCGTCTTATTCAAACATCAAACCTTACATAGATAGGCTATTTTTTTTTTCATTTCTAGCTCTTGAGTTTATACATTGAAAAGGAAATTTAAGAAAAGTAGATTGTTGGACCAAAAATGTGGATATTACGTTTAGATGTTTCATATATAACAGATTTGAATGAATCTTTTTGAAATATATATATATATATATATATATATATATATATATATATATATATATATATGTATGTATAAAGTACCTCACAAAGAGGATCCTAGGCCTTAAACATTTGTCCTATATGGACAGGCAAAAAAAAACCTCCAACTATTCTCTGTCTCACATTGCCTACTTAGACTCAATCTCTGCTTGACTTAAAAGCCATGTCTGACCCAACTCTGTTAGAAATGCTGCATCTAAAGAAACCTAAATCAATCCACACGCTCCAGAGACCTCAACCTCATTACTATAATCAACAGAATATGCTGGAAAGACAGGTTCATAACCCAGAGACTGCCCATGCTATGGAATAGATTTCCCATGCATGTCAAGCAGAGCACTTCACTGGCCCTCTTCAAGAGAAATCTTGATGAGTGGATGGGAAATAGAAAATTCACCCCAGGGATCACTCCAGTGGCTTTACTCGACAGAGGCACTGGGAACTAAGGTCAGGTGGCACAATGCCAGGGTAATCCTATGGGCTAGGCTTGTAAAGGCCCTAGTGCCATTAGCCTAGTACACACTTATGAACCTATATATATATATATATATATATATATATATATATATATATATATATATATATATGGGAGAACTATCTTTAAACAAAATACTGAATAGTCAGCATCTGTTTGGTCATCAAACTTTGATTGACAAAAACAAAGGGTTAACAGATGTGCATTACAATTCATGGTACAGAAACTTATCCTTCTCCTAGGAACTGTGCAATCTCAGATTTAATAAATATAACTATCAGGGGGTGTGGGGTGCAGGTGAGCTTGTTTCCCAGCAAAATACTTGATTTTTCTTTTTTCATGCTCTAAGGTTAGTCCTTGGAGCATGCACAGTAGGGTCTCAACATTGAGCTGTCAACATTAGTTTGCTGAGATTTCAGACACTGATGTTATGTCTGTTCTTTTAAAAAGATGACATCCATATATAGATAAATGTAGATGTGTGGGTGAGTATTTGCCTGCTGCGGTAGCATTGTCGCCTCAGAGTAAGACGTTGTCTTGTTTGATTCTCAGCTAGAGTGTCTTCTTTGCAGAGACATGCATGAATGGGCATACCTTTGTTGAAGGTTGTGCATCAGAGCTGGCAACTCGGCATGTAAAAACCTACTGCCAATCATTAGCAGACCGGAGTTCCGCTGTGGTGACCCCTAACCGGGAAAAGCCAAAAGACACAACAACAACAAGTGTTTTACATACTGGTCACATGTTTGTGCCTTAATTCATTTATAGAAAATTAATATGTGACATACAAATGTTTTTACCTTGGCAAAAAGTGTTGTTCATTGTCATTGGATTGGGGAAGGTAAATCATGTAAATTGCTTTTATTCCACCATAAAAGGGCCATTCTCTTTACTTATTTACATACTGAGGAGGCCCAGAATAGGGAGAAACCTGTTTCAGACTTGGTAATAAAGCCATATTTTTATCTTGCTGGTGTAGTTTTTTTTTTTTTTTTTTTGTGAATTTATGTATTTTAAACATGCACCTATATTCTTCTCTGTGCAAGTACAGTGGATAGATAGATAGATAGATAGATAGATAGATAGATAGATAGATAGATAGATAGATAGATAGATAGATATTTTATAAAATATGGTTATAGTTCACATGGTTGAATGTTCATTAGTTTGACAAAGTTAAATGCACTGGCATTTGAATAATATCTGTTTGAGCAGCTGCCTGCATGGCTGACAAAGGTACATGTTTTTTTTTGTAGGACTAGAAGATTGTGTGTGTGTGTGTGTGTGTGTGTGTGTGTGTGTGTGTGTGTGTGTGTGTGTGTGTGTGTGTGTACGTGTGTGTATGTTTGTTATGGTTAAATTAGGGGTTTGGCAAGGAGATAGGTTTAATTTATTCTTGAGTGTTTGTGTTTTAAAGATATGGTAAGGGTTAGGTAATGAGAAAGATTTAGTGAGGTGTAGATTGTGTGCATAGTGAGTGTCCAAGCTTCCTTGTGCAGTGGCACTGTTACAGAAAGGAGTATTTAAGGTAAAGTCTATGGTTAGGATTAGGAACAGGGTTGGGGTTAGAGTGAGCATGTTTTACTAAGATGCAGCAGTGTGTGTGTGTGTGTGTGTGTGTGTGTGTGTGTGTGTGTGTGTGTGTGTGTGTGTGTGTGTGTGTGTGTGTGTAGCTGTCCAAGACTGGATACATTACTGTATATCCATTGTTTGCACTGCCTGGTAAGATTGACATCAAACCCTCAATGACCCTGAACAGGATAGTCATTTTTTCCACCTGAACAGTTACTTTACCCATAGTTGAAGAAGGCACTAACAACTGAAATGAAATGACTGTGTTAATTCTTTATTGTAGTAGTGGATTTATTATATATGTTGTAAAAAAAAAAATCAAAGAATGTAATATAATTACAACATGCAACATACATATTCTGTTGTGTGTTTTACTTGTTTGTTGTATTTAGCCAAATTATGCCACCTAAAAAATGTTAGCTATCTGCTTCTCTTGACACGTGAGATGATAAAATTAAAGTAAATGACCAAAGCTGTCTTAATTAAAACCTTTTCTTTCAACAGCCATCATAGCAAACTTGTATTTCCTTGTACTGAGCCTGCAAAAAAGCTGTCAGAAGCCTTCAATGGTATATTTAACCCTAAGTAGTGTTTGACATGGGAGCAAACTTCCTTCTACAGTGTCATGTTAGGCTTTATCTCCCATGTCACCCTAACACTAATTAGAATCACTTACCTAATCAGTATTATTAGGATAAAAGGTACATATTTGCCACACCCACAAAAAAAACAAGTATTAGCCTTCATTTTTTTCATCAACTTTCAAATAGGAATATAGCATTTCTAAACACTCTGCAGAAATATCTTATTTAATATCTTGTATTCCTGAAAAAGCAAAGACTACTTTCCAAAAAATTGAAAAATGACTTTAGAAAATCTGGAAACAGTACACACATCAGTCTTATTGATTTCACATCCACTTGTTCAGGTTTCTCTTGAATAGGGTTAGGGAAGCTTTCTGCTTGACATAGATGGGAAGCCTGTTCCAGAGATGGGGAATATATGCCTGTATAGCTAACTAGACTTTTGAAAAGAATTATATGTCATTTATATAGCAAACTAATTTGTACAGGTGCTTGTGTTGAAAATGTATTCGTAAAGTGGCTTGTGTTAAAAAAAGGGGTTCCTATTAGAATGACGAAAATGCATTTTGTTGAATGTGTTTTCGTCA
The DNA here is from genome assembly GCF_019279795.1 of Protopterus annectens. NCBI lineage: Eukaryota > Metazoa > Chordata > Ceratodontiformes > Protopteridae > Protopterus > Protopterus annectens. Next base: position 983,273,974 of record NC_056725.1, on the reverse strand, counting down.
ACATGTGGGGGGAACAGACAAAACAGCGAAGCAGCTGTTCAGCTAATTCTTTCCTTGGGAAAGAAGTCACAAGACCGCTTTGTTGTTTGCTTGTTCTGAAGTGTAGTGTGGTCCCTTGTCCGGTATAGCTCCCGAGCATGATTGTGCAACAGTTACTGACCTTAGGGTTAGGGTGCGGGTTAAGGTAAGTGCATATGTATGAAAGTATTTACTGTTTTTTTATTTTGCATTAGATGTATGGTTATGTGTGTATGTGCTTTCAGCTGTTTACATTTGTTTTGGGAGGGTAGGATTAGGGTTAAGGTAAGTGTGTATGTGTTTGGAACTGTTTATGTAAATGTTTGAAGTTACTGACCTTAGGGTAAGGGTGTGGGTTGAGGTAAGTGCATGTTTTTTAAAATGTTTACTGGTTTTTATTTTTCATTAGATGTATGGTTGCATTATGTGCATATGTGTATTTAGTTGTTTACTGTTTTTTGGGGGTGTATAATTAGTGTTAGGGTATGTGTATGTTCGCTGTTTTCAGTGTTCGGTGTTTTAATATGAATCCAAAAAAAGTACCAACAGAGGGTCCTGCTGGACAGAAAAGAAATACACCTATATGTCAGACTGTATTGTAACAGTTCAAATGAATATATTTCAACAGAGGGTACTGGAAGAGAAGAGGTTAATCTCAGTCCAGCTAACTTTGAAAAATAGTCTGAAATTAAATTACTGGGTTTAGGCTATCAAGAATATATCAAACAGTTCTGACTGCAGACAGAGATGAAATGTCTGTGAGATACCTGGATTAGTAGCTCTGTAGGAAGAGTGGATGTGTTAAAATAGTTTTACAGCTTCCACATGCTGTGAGCCATCTTAGCAAAGCTCTATGTGTGTGTAATGGAGTCTATATTAGAACATCGAAGTTTCACAACTTTGAATGTTCTAATATCGACCCCTATTCAGCGAACACTGAAAATAGCAAAGCTGCAGAACACCAAATATCTTCCTAGGGAAGGAATTTTGTTGGGCATTCCTGTGGCTTTGCTATTTTCAGCACTGTGGTGGAAAGTTACGGGTCAGGATCAGGTAAGTGTGCAATTGTGTGTATGTGAGGGTTAGGGCACTGGTCAGGTAAGTATGTGATTGTGTGTACGTGAGGGTTAGGGACAAGGTAGGTGAGTTAGGGTTAGGGCGCAGGTCAGGTAAGTGTGCGATTGTGTGGACGTGAGGGTTAGGGCAGGGTAGGTGAGTTAGGGTTAGGGTGCGGGTGAGGTGAGTGTGCAATAGTGACGGACCTTAGGGTTAGGCTTTGGGTTAAGGTAAGTGGATAGTTAGTGGTGTATGTACAGTTTAGTGGTTTTAGGTTTCAGGATTTTAGGTGTATGTGTGTGGATTGCTGTTTGTTTGGTGTGCTTGTGTTTTGTGTATGTGTGTCGGAACAGTGATTTTTTTCCCTGGGAAAAATTTGCTGTTCTGCATGTTTGATATTGTCAGCGTTTGCTGAATAGGGGTCGATATTAGAACATTTGACGTTTTAAAATGTCAGTGTTCTAATATAGACCCTTGTAATGTGACACATATGTGCAAGAACCTGGCTCAAGTTTCTAGTAAAGGGGGTTGTATAGAAACCAGAGTCAGATGACCAAATCTGATGCCATTCTATAGCCAGCACTGAAATTATTTTAAATGTTAGTGAGAGATGTGATGGTGACACTCAGCACTCTGTTTTGGAACTGACAAAAATAGTCACCCACTTCATCTTGCTTTGCTCTATTAAGTAAGTAGGAAACAGTAATTCTTTAGATCAGTCAAGAGAATATAGTATATTGGTTAAGTATTGTTTTTCTGTATCTGTGTTATTTTTAGTATTTCCTGTGGCTGAAACTCTGGTGTTTATTGTAAATAGATATTCGGTATTTTCATTTAATTTTATTATTACATATATTTAACTTTTTATTGTGGATGCTCTTTTAGAGAATATTTTAACCTTTGAGAGTACTTAAATTTATTTGGTGACACTGTGGCTACTAATGAAAGTCGTATGCATTGGTCAAGAACTACTATTGGTATTAGTATTAAGTTCACTCAGATTAATTGCATACCCTGTTAAGAGCCTTACAGCAGCTGGCTGGTGGCAGTGAAACTACTGTTTAGCCTGGGCAGAGGTGATAGAGCTAGTGAATCTTTGCCAGCCTTTCCCAGGTGTGTGTGTGTGTGTGTGTGTGTGTGTGTGTGTGTGTGTGTGTGTGTGTGTGTGTGTGTGTGTGTGTGTGTGTGTGTGAGTGTGTGTGTGTGTGTGTGTGTGTGTGTGTGTGTGTGTGTGTGTGAAAATCAGCTACATGGAACAGGGACATAGAGCATTGGTTTCTGCAGAGAGAAAGGTGGAGTCTTATTTGGAGCCTGGATAGAAAAACCCAGCCCCAGGACTGAGTGTGGTCCCTGTATGCTCTTAAGGGAAGCTTGGTGCTGGGACCTGCACCTGAAAATACTTTCTGTATATCAAATTTGCTCCAAGTTAACATCCTTCTCTAGTATCAGTGGTGAGGATTGAGGCTTCTTGATTACTGAGCCAGAGGAGAGCCATCACATATTGGTGAGCAGTGGTGTGCATATTAATTAAACTTCTGTAGCATGTACGCAGTGTTCACTGAAGGTGTGTGTACTATCAGCAGCCACAAAGTAAACATGCAGAGTTACATGTTGAAAACAGTTTTATTTATTTTTGTTAGTTTAGTTTAGTCAGTAAAAGCAGGCAAAGATATCAGCAGATTATGGCAAGCTGACAGTGAACCATATGGCTAAGATGTGCAAATCCAAAGGGCTGGTACATACCAACTTGGATAAATATGAAATTATTTCAGCCTTAATCTCAACTGTGATGTGGACCAGCAATCAGGAAGACAACCATTCTGGTGATTGGGATATGCAGCCTTTAGAAACAGGACAGGTCACCTTTTCCTCAGAGGACTTAAAACCCCATCTGGAGTTAAACAGACTGCACTGTAGGCCAAACATTTGAAATTAGAATGAGTGGAGAGACTGATGCAGATACAACATATGGAATTAGAATCAGCAGAGAGGCTGTGGTATTTGGAGGATGAAGAAAATGAGAAACAGCACCAACATGAGAGGGAGATGCTGACTTTTCATCAGGGTCATAGAGGATATGTGGAAGGGAATAACCAAACCCCAGAAGCAATAAACATCAGTAAATTTCTTCCACAGTTTACAGAGGGTGATCATTTTGATAGTTTTATTCATATATTTGAAAGAATATGTAAACAGTATAGTGTTGACCAATGGCTCTGGGTACAGTTCCTGACCCCCTTACTCCTAGGCTTGCCACCCCTCCGTTTTTTTTCCGGACTATCAGGAAATCAAACCGATTCTCCGGTAGTCTGGAAAACACTGTACAAACTCCGGTATTCTGTTTCAAAAAGGAAACAGACTATCGGAGTTTGTAAATCGGCTGATTTGCTATGCTTTTTTTACAGAAAAGCATAGCAAATTAGCCAAAAGCAGTCTGCGGGAACCAAAAAAGAGGGCGTTCCTGTTGATCAGCTGATTTACTATGCTTTTTTTACAGAAAAGCATAGCAAATCAGCCAAAAGGAGGCGGCGGGAAACGAAAAAAGAGGGCGTTCCCGTTGAGTGATGCTGTCGTGACATCACAAAATAGGTGGTATGTTGGCGGGAGAGGGGGTGGGCGGGGTTACTGGTGACGCGAGGGGCATGGCGTGGCTCCGGTTTTAGCCGTGAACGAAGGTGGCAACCCTACTTACTCCATGGTAAAGCTGCAACTGCTGTTTCTAAATTGTCTGATACTGATTATTTAAACTATGATAAAGTTAAACAATATTTATTGGAATGTTTTAAGGTAACATCCGAAGCTTACAGGAAAAAGTTTGGTGAGCATAGACCCATGGCAGATGAAAGTGTATGTGATTATTTTAATGTGTTAAGCACTTATTCTCACAGGTGGGTGAGTGAGTGTCATGTCACAACTTTTTAAATGCTGGCAGACCTTTCTGTGTGAGAACAAGCCATTAGCACTTTGCATCAGGACATGAGAGTCTGGTTGGCAGACTGGGACTATTTGTAAAGTTGCTTGTGTTAAAAAATACACCTAACAGTGAGTCCTGGTGAACAGAAAAGAAATACACCTCTATGTCAGACTGATTGTAACTGCTGAAATGAATATATTGCAACAGAGGAAACTGGAAGAGAAGAGGTTTATCTCAGTCCAGCTAACTTTGAAAAATAGTCTGAAATTAAATTTCCTGGTTTAGACCAAAAAGATTGTATCTTACATTTCTGATTGCAGACAAAGACAAAATGTCTGTGAGAAGCCTGGCTTAGTAGCTCTGTAAGAATAGTGGAAGTGTTAAAATTGTTTTACATCTTCCAGATGCTGTAACATATGTTAGCAAAGCTCTGTATGTGTGTATTGTGACACATATGTACAAGAACCTGGCTCAGGTTTCTAGTAAAGAGGGTAGTGTGGGAACCAGATTCTGGTGACCAGATGTGATGTCATTCTATAGCCAGCACTGAAATTATTTTACATATTAGTGAGAGATGTGATAGTGACACTCAACTCTCTGTTTTGGAACTGACAGGACCACTCACCCACTTCATCTTGCTTTGCTCTACTAAGTAAGTACGAAACAGTAATTCTTTAGATCAGTCAGGAAAATATAGTGAAATTAGTTAAGTATTGTTTTTCTGTATCTGTGTGAATTTTTCCATCTGTGTTACTTTTAATATTTCCTGTAACTGAAACGCTGGTGTTTATTTTTAATAGATATTCAGTATTTTCATGTTATTTTATTATTTATTATTAAATATATTTAAACTTTTTATTGTGGCTGGTCTTCTAGAGAATATTTCAACTTTTGAGAGTACTTATATTTATATGGTGACACCATGGCCACTCCTGAAAGTCTTGCTGCATTGGTTAAACACCACCATTGGTGTTAGTATTAAGTTCAGTCAGTACAATTGGATACCCTGTTAAGAGCCTTACAGTAGCTGGCTGGTGGCAGTGGAACTACCTTATATCCTGGGCAGAGGTGGTAGAGCTAGTGAATCTGTGGCAGCCATTCCCAGGTGTGTGTGTGTGTGTGTGTGTGTGTGTGTGTGTGTGTGTGTGTGTGTGTGTGTGTGTGTGTGTGTGTGTGTGTGTGTGTGTGTATGTGTATGTGTGTTTGTGAAAATCAAATCTCAAAGAGTGTTTGTGTCAACTACTTGGAACAGGGACACAGAGCACTGGTTTCTGTAGAGAGAAAGGTGGAGTCTTATTTGAGGCCTGGAGAGGAAAACTCAGCCCCAGAACTGATTGTGCTCCCCGTGTGCTCTTAAGGGGAAATTATGAATGCTGCATCCGGAAGTAATGTATGTATATATTTTTGCTCTAAGTGAATGTTCCTCACTGGTGTCAGTGGTGAGGACTGAGACTCCTTGATTACTGGCCCAAAGGAGGGATGTCACAGTGTGGCTATGCAAAAGGTCCATCAGAGTGGGATCAAAGGATGCATTATATGCCAGGCATAGACTGCCTCTCAACAGTTTGCAGGAAACAGTGTATAGACAATGGACATTGAGGTGATCTGCATAGGACATGTTATTTATGCCCTATATTCTTTTTGTGAAGAACCATTGCGGATTTTTCAGTTATTGCATTTGCCTGGTCAGGTATATACCGAAGGTGGTGTTGCACTCAATTATAGGCCTGATAAGGTCTGAACCCAATGGAATGATTATTTTCATGTAAATAGATCCCATACCCTTGCTTATAAGTTGAGCAAAATAGAATAATTTCCTTACTACCTTAGATTAATTTTAGTTGAAAACTTAGTTACTATCTACGTGCATACCCAAATTGATGGATGTACCCTAACTACTGGTTCTGTCTTGGGATTACGCTATCAAAGATAATTTTTTAGGGTGGCTAACTTCCCAAAAGTTACTAATATACATTTTTTGGCAGTGAGCTTTAAGCTGTGGCTTTGGCACCTGTCAGTTGTCTGTGTTAGTCCTTCCTGTAGGATATTAATGTCTTGGGTAGATTCTATGACTGCTCCCAGTTTGCAGTCATCTGCAAACTTGGTCAGCTATAGGCCCTTGACATTTGCCCTGACTTCTGCACAGTAGATACTAAAATGAGTGGACTCAGCTCATAGCCCTGAGGAACACATGTGACCAGCCTCTTTGTAAAGATGAGCTCCACTATCCTATCTTCCTAGGTCCTATCTGAGAGCCAGCTGGCTGTCCACCATGTAACATATGGGTCTATGCCTACATCTGTCAGTTTGTTTACAATGCCTGAGTGGAGTATTGTTTGAAATGCTTCAGCCTGGTCTAGGTAGGCAGTTTACAACTTTCTGCTCTCATCCACTTCCTTGGTGACCTTCTCAAAGAAGTTCACCAGTTTGAGTAAGCATGATTTGCCCTTGAAGAAGCCAAACTGGATTTGATCCAGTGTTTCAGTGTTTTCTATTGATAAATCTTTAATGGCTTAGTCAAATGTATGTGTCAGTAGTCGCTGGCCCACCCTTGTGCAGAGGGATGACTGTGACATTTCACCATTCACAAGGTACAAAGCCTGACTGGAGGCAATGGTTAAACAGTGACTCCAGTGGCCCTGGTAGATCAATTTTTAAAGCTGTTTATGAAGCATTCTGGGATATTATTGGACCCATTGGTGTAGTATTTTTTGCCTTAGAGAGAGCATCTAGAACCTGCTCCCTTGTTATAGTTGAGGGAAATTATTATGTTATTTTTGGGGGTAGCTAGGGTAGAGAGGGGCTACAACTGACAAAGAATTTGCCAGCCAACAGATATCAAAAGAATGGATGAATGGGAAACTGCAAATTCAATCTGAGGTCTGGCCCTCCTCAGTTCCTTACAGGTAGGGAAATTTGGTAAACTGCAGTTGCTCTACTCTTAATAGGCTTCTAGATAAATTGTCTTGTATATACCTAAGATACTAAATCTATGGTCCTTCCTACTTTATCCTTGTCATAGGGTTAAGGTTTACTGTGGAGGCATAAATGCTATGGTATTATAGGGCATATAACATGGTCAAAGCTGATATGACAAACTTCAAATCTTCACTAATAGTCTAACCATATCACGGTGTCCAACTGTGTAAAATTTTGCACAAGTGATTTAATAAAACAAGGATGATAAGAGGTATGATTGATTGCCTTTTTGTTTTGCATTTAGAAGAATGCTTAGCATCATCAGTAATGATGTTTCTAAAGCATTAAAAATGTATAAGTACAATAGCGTGCTTTCAGAATGGAATATATAGCTGTAGCTAGATATGTCTGTCTAATCTGTGTTTTTTTTTTCAGCCATTCACTGAAAATTGGGATAGCTGAGCTGGAATAAACAGTTGCAGAGCATTTTCTATCTATCTATCTATCTATCTATCTATCTATCTATCTATCTATCTATCTATCTATCTATCTATCTATCTATCTATCTGTCTATCTATCTATCTAATCTATCTATCCTATTTATTTTTGTATGCTTCCTGCACCACCTTACTCATGTGTGCTAACTCTAACCCTAAGTAGCCTTACCCTATCCCATCTTTAAATGTGTTTCTCTGTGTGTGTTTGTTCTGAATGGAATCAATGCAGTATTCAAAAGTTTACCATGTTCAATTAAAAAAATGATGGGCTTAATATTTCTTGTCAGATATGTCCACTTTGAGGTTCCATTAAATGGTTTCCTTGATAGAACAAGTGTTTGGTGGTGCTTGAAACAATCCCACAAGATGGGATTGATATAACATTGTGATTGATTTTGAAATTGTACTGTTGAATCAACAAAGCATTCTGCTTTATAATCCTCACCAGTTCCTGGATCACTAATGCTATGGTATCAGATCCAAGGTAACACTGCATATCTTTCACATAGTCCAAATCCTATACCCCATGTAAGGGACTATGAGTTTTCCAGTCCCTTAGTAAGTAAGTGTATCTCTATGAGAGTGTGTGCGTTCATGTGTGTGCGTGTGTGTGCGTGTGCGTGTGTGTGTGTGTGAGTGCGTGTATGGTTGTTTGTGTGTGTGTGTGTGTGTGTGTGTGTGTGTGTGTGTGTGTGTGTGTGTGTGTGTGTGTGTGTGTGTGTGTGTGCATGTGTGAAAATTTGCTAGATACTAAAAAATGGAAAAATTGATGGTAATTTGCTAAACTTTGGCAAAGTTGATAAAACTTCCCTGTATGCTTTTGTTTAATGTACTTCAAATATGTCTTATAATTGTCTGTACTTGTATGTGTTTGTTTTATGTGCTTTATGTTTTATAATTTTCATTTTAGAGTGCTTCCGTTTTGATATTGTAAAGCTGTTTGGAGGTCACAACGACTGAAATCAGCCTATTACTTAGCAGTAATATGCCAGCTGTATATCTGTATAGGTGTGTGTGTGTGTGTGTGTGTGTGTGTGTGTGTGTGTGTGTGTGTGTGTGTGTGTGTGTGTGTGTGTGTGTGTGTGTGTGTGTGTGTGTGTGTGTGTGTGAAAATTTGCTAGATACTAAAAAATGGAAAAATTGATGGTAATTTGCTAAACTTTGGCAAAGTTGATAAAACATGCAGAATATCATTATCATTTAAACAGCTATGCATAAATAAAGAGACCAAGGTTTTATCTCCTTTTCCATTAACAATGATCCTGATATGTTATATACATTTGCTTGACATGGTGTCTGGTCCCTGAATATTTTTTTAGGGAAAGCTTCACAAGATTTAAGGTACATACATAGCATACTTAGTGTATGTGATCTGAACTGGTTTGTATAGATTGTTATTCATCTTATAATTGTCTTTATTCTAAGCATGGGAACAGGGACAAAGAGCTCAAATAGTGTGTCTGTGTTACCAGAGTTTATTGTGTACTCAAAAATCATCAGTAAAATAATGTATTTAAAACACAGGAATATCGACCAAAGGGTGTGCAAAAGTTAACATCACCGGCATGTAAGTATGTCCTATTTGCTGACGTTGTCCAATAAAGTATGATAATGTGAAGGATGATGTGAAGGTGGGTCTCATCAACATCCACAGCTTAAATTAGAAAAAAGGAAGCTAAGCTGTCTGTAGGCTTACTTTATCTGTAGAGGAAATGGGGTATATGCCATCATGGAAACATGGCTTATTGACTTTTCTTCTCTTCCACAAATACCTGGTAATAACACTTCCTTAATAAACTAATAATCCCTACCACAATGGAAACTATACTCAATGACTTGACAGAGAAAAGTATGTACTGGCAAACAATCAGGTGCAAGCAAACCTACTAGACTTCATAAATATTAAACATCTGAAAGAAGTTGTAAAAGTGCTAACAAGAGGTATAAAACATAATGGATACCCATTAGTGTCAGCTGTTCTAAAATAAATGCTGCCTACCACCCTTTTCTCAGTGGCCACAATGCCAGGCTATTCCTCATACATGTCAAATAAAACATAATAAAATTATACTATATATATGGCTTTTTTAAACAGTAATTATGGTGCCTAACTAGGTGGTATATTAGTGAATCATTGATGGATCGTTGTATCACTTTAATAAATAGCATTGTCAAATATATCCCTTTAAGATATAAATATAGCAGAACATTTTACAATAAATTGAATAGGTGGAGATGCAAAAGCAGTAAATTGTTAAAAGAAAATGGTGTAAAAACATTCATACTTTACCCATCCCAACACAACAAAGTTACTGTTTAACATATGATCTTCATAGTAACATTGTACTTAGTAAATTTGCAGATGGTATGAAATAGTGACAATTATTAACTCAGAGAATGGTCAAGATAAATTGCAAGAATGTTTAGACAGCCTGTTTGGGCATTGACTAACTTAATGCCAGCAACACTGAGGTATTAACTTTTGCTGCCATAATCCATGCTTCCCATATGCCCTGGGCAATATTTTACTAAGTAATGAGAATAAAGTCAGGGACTTGTTTATAATTGTGAATAGTCAAGTAAGTTACAAGGATTGGTCATCAAGAACTGCTGCACAGTTACGGATATTCTAAATAGCATTTCAAGTCATGATAAGAGTGTGCTGGTGCCCATCTATAAAGCTGTGGTTAGGCCTCATATTGAGTATTGTGGTGCTGATTGTGTATATAACCACTCACATATGACCAGGTTGGAAAACATACAGAAGCTTTTTTACTAAACAGACGGAAAGAACAATGTAAACTATAGAAATCAACTTGAGCAGATGGCATTGCATTCAATAAGGTATAGGCTGATTTGTGGCAATCTTGTAACTGTATGTAAACACATGAATGATGCCATTGTGTTAGCCATTCTTGGTATGGAATTAAACCACCACAGATATAAAGTGCTTTTACACTGACTGTAACCAGGAATCAGCTCTCATGATCAAAGGAACCACTGATCTCTATGATAAAGTCAAATGAGGCAACAAAGTGTCTTTACCTTGTGTGGCTACTTGTAAAATACTTGTCAGAATGATGGTTGGGGGTCATGTGATAAAGACCCACTGGCCAATACTGGGTGGCATGATGGGCTCTGTTTGTGGCTCACAGATACTTAAAATGTTTACTTCCTGAGAAACTGAAACACAGAAAAGTCTATGAGGTCTTCCTGCAGTCAGTCTTGCTGTACAAGTATGCCTACTGCGTGTTTGATCAGTCTTGCTCTACAAGTATGCCTACTGCATGTTTGATCGGTCTTGCTCTACAAGTATGCCTACTGTGTGATTGATCAGTCTTGCACTACAAGTATGCCTAGTGCATGTTTGATCAGTCTTGCTCTACAAGTATGCCTACTGCATGTTTGAATTTCTCCAGAACAAGTAAGTTACTTAACTGTAGACATCAGTGAAGCTGTGTTTACCAAGCAAGCCAAACACAGTGTAAAGTCATCCTTTTTTATAGTAATGTTGTGTCTGTTTTATACAGCTAAAAAAATCCTTCAGCTGTATTAATATGCTAATGTTGGCCACTCTGATACAGCAGCCCTTCCAGACTTGGCATGAACGTGCAGAGAAACCATGTAGTATGTTCTTCATTCTTTGATGTTCTTCATTCTTTGGTTTCTTTGCTGTGATGAATCAATTCTCTGGGAGGACCAAGCTGTACTGAATAGCATTTTATTTGCCAGAAGAATCGCACAGTTTTCCCCCACATTTTTTAATTTCTTACATTTATTAATTGAAGAGAAGAAATAAGTTTAATAGCTTACAACTGTGATAAACTTTGCAGAACATGTCTTACCTTTTCAACAAACATTGCTATTATTTTTGTTTTGGTAAATAAGACATTGTAATGTGTAATTTTCATTTTTTTATGTTTATAATTTGAAACCCCTTGTCTAAAGAAATCCAGAATTTGGAAATGTGGAGGAAAACACTTACACTACATGTATTTTTTGGCTGCTTAATAAAGTGTTCCACTGTTTACCTTTCATTGTGTATCTCTAATAGACACACACACACACACACACACACACACACACACACACACACACACACACACACACACACACACACACACATACACGCAAACATATGGATACAAGTATGTTGGTTGAATGTTGTTTTACTCAAAGGCAAAAAAAAACCCTGTTATAGTTGATCAAAATGAATTTGATTGAACTCATCCAGCTTTTTGTGTGTGCAAGATCATGGAGCAGCAGAAACTGGGGAATTTACCATTTCTTCACTGTAGTGTGATCTCTGATTTGATGTATATCAGTTGTAGGGGAAGTGGGGGGCACAGGCTTTCCACCTTCCAAATATAGTGCTATCTGTCTATTTATCTATCTATCCATGTGTGTATATATTTTAATTTGTCAGCTGTCCACATTAACAAGTGACTAAATATCAAAATGGAAAGATCAAAGTGCACAATATTGAAATATAGAAGTGGATGGGGGGGATCCATTGTGTGAGGTTGCAGAACAGTGGGTATCTGTGCATTGGCCCTTTCCTCACTGTTGTGTAATCTTGGAGTCGGTATATATAATTAGTAAGAGGTACGGGTATGCAAGAGGGCAGTTTCTGTTTACCTTTTAGACATTTTAATGTTTCTTATACATTTTGATATTTATGGCTCAATAACCCAGTCACTGGCGATGCACAAGCCAGTGAATTTCTTTGTGTCTGTCCCAAGCCTGGATGAATGTGGTAGGTTACGTCAGAAAGGGCATCTGGTTTAAATTTTTTGCCAGATCACATATGCAGCCAACAATACAGATTTCCATACCGGATCAGTCGAGGCCCGGGTTAACAATGACCGTCCACCAGTTCTGTCAGCCAACAGGGTGCTGATGGAAATTGGGCTACTGTTGGCCGAAGAAGAAGGAGATGAAGAGGGGAAAGGTGTGGTCAGGGGCAGGAGGAGAGGAGGAAGGTTAAGAGTGTGGAAGTGAGGGTAGGAACATTGAATGTTGGCAGTCAAGGCGAGAGCTAGCTGATATGATGTGGTGATGTAAGTTTGATAAATCATGCATGCAAGAGACCAGATGGAAGGGGAGGGAGTAAGACCAGGTGAATCGGAGGTAAGTTCAAATTGTACTACCATGGTGTGGATGGGAGTAGAAATGGGGTAAGGGTTATCCTGAAGGAACAGTATGTCAAGAGTGTTTTGAAAGTGGAAAAAGTGTCAGACAGAGTGATGTTTATGAAGCTGCATACTGATGGTGTGATGATGAATGTTGTTAGTGCATATGTTCTGCAAGTTGGGTGTGCGATGGATGAAAAAGAAAAATTTTGAAGTGAGTTGGATGAAGTGGTGGAGAGTGTACCCAAGGGTGAGACAGTGGGGATTGGAGCAGATTTCAATGGGCATGTTGATGAAGGGAACAGAGGGGATGATGAGGTGATGGGTAGGTTTGTTGTCAAGAAGAGGAATGCAGAAGGTTAGATGGTTGTGAATTTTGTGAAAGGGATGGATATGGTTGTGGCGAATACATATATTAAGAAAAGGGAGGAGCATAGGGTGAGGTGCAAGAGTGGAGGAAGATGCACACAGGTGCAGGGAGGGTCAGTCTGAAGGAGAGTGGAGACCATAAAGTGGTGAAAGAGGAAAGTGTAGTTAGGCAGCATAGAATGGTGGTTTGGAGAATGACGTTGGCAATCAAGAAAAAGAGGAGAGTGAGGGCAGCACCAAGGATCCAATGGTGGAAGTTGAAAAAGGATGATTGTGAGGTGGAGTTTGAGGAAAAGTTAAAACAGGCACTGGGAGGCACTAAAGAGTTATTAGATAGGAAACGGACAGCAGAAGTAGTAAGGGAGACAGCTAGAAAGGAGCTTGGTGTGATATCTGGACAGCGGAAGAGGGACAAGGAGACCTGGTGGTGGAACAAGGAACTACAGGAGGAAGAGGTTTCCAAAGAAGTGGGATTGTCAGAAGGATGAGGAAAGTACACAGGAGTATAAGGAGATAAGGAGTATGGTGAAGAGAGAGGTGTCAAAGGCTAAGAATAAGGTGTATGGTGAGTTGTATGACAGGCTGGATACTAAGGAGGGAGAAAAAGTCCTGTACTGATTGGCTAGATAGAGGGACTGAGCTGGGAAGATGTGTAGCAGGTTAGGGTGATAAAGGATAATGAGGGAAACATATTCACAAGCAAGGAGAATGTGTGTTAAGTAGATAGAAAGAGTAGTTTGAAGGTCTGATGAATGATGAGAAAGAGAGAGAGAGAGATAAGGTTGGGTGATGTGGGAAAAGTAAATCAGGAAGTGCATTGGATTAGCAAGGAGGAATTAAGAACAGCTATGAAGAGGATACAAAATGGAAAGGCTGTTTGTCCAGATGACATACCTGTGGAAGCATGGAGGTGTTTAGGAGAGATGGCAGTGGAGTTTTTAACCAGGCTGCTTAATAAAATCTTGGAAAGTTAGAGTATGCCTGAGGAGTGGAGAAGAAGTGTATTAGTACCGATTTCTAAGAATAAGGGTGATATGCAGAACTGTAGCAACTACAGAGGGAAAAAATCGATCATCCACAGGATGAAGTTATGGAAAAGAGTAGTGAAAGCTAGATTAAGATGGGAGGTGATGATTAACAGTAGTATGGTTTCGTACTGGGAAACAGCACTGCAGATGAGATGTTTGCTCTGAAGGTGTTGATAAAGAAGTATAGAGATGGTCAGAAGGAGTTGCATTGTGTATTTGTGGACTTAGAGAAAGCATAAGACAGGGTGCCTAGAGATGAGGTGTGATATTGTATGAGGAAGTCAGGATTGGCAGAGAAGTATGGAAGAGTGATGCAGGATATGTACGAGGGCAGTGTAACAAAAGTGAGGTCTGTGTTAGGAGTGATGGATGCATTCATAATAGTATTACATCAAGGATCAGTTCTGTGCCCTTTCGTATGTGCAGTGATGATAGACAAGTTGACAGATGAGTTCAGACAAGAGTCCCCATGGACTATGACGTTTGCGGAGGATATTGTGATCTGTAGTGAGAGTATGGAACAGGTTGAAGAGACCCTGGAGAGGTGAATATATGCTCTAGAGATGAGAAGAATTAAGATCAGCAGGATTAAGATGGAAAATATCTGTGTTAATGAGAGGGAGGACAGAGGAATGGTGAGGATGGAGGGAGTAGAGTTGGTGAAGGTGGATGAGTTTAAGTACTCGGGATCAGCAGTTCAGAGTACTGGTGAATATGTAAGTGAGGTGAAGAAGAGAGTGCAGGGAGGCTGGAGTGGGTGGATAATAGTCTCAGGAGTGATTTATTACAGATGGGTACCAGAAAGAGTAAAAGGGAAGGTCTACAAGATGGCAGTGAGACCAGCTATGTTATATGGGTTGGAAACAGTGGCACTGATGAAAATACTGGAGTCATAGCTGGAGATGGCAGAGTTAAAGATGTTAAGATATGCACTGGGTATGATGAGGATGGACAAGGTTAGGAATGGGTATATTACATTACTCAAAATTGGACAGACAGAACACTAATTTCTTGGGAAGGCTTTAAGAAAAGGACAATAAGATACATTACTGCACATAAATACATAACCACTAATGTAACCAAAAGAGTCCACCTCAGACATTATTGGGATACTCTCCTAAACCATATTTTACAGAGTTAAGGAGAAAAGACAAATAACAATAAGACTTATTAAGATATATAATAATTAAGATTATAAACTTGTACTGAATGATTCTGGTTAATAACCAGTAGTAAATTGGACATACTCTTTGGAACTCATTTTATTAATGGATAGTAGGACTTATCGAAGAAATAAAAAGAGAAACTCACAATGTTTTTATATATAGTTGTGAAACAGTTGTATTCTAGATTGTGCTTTTGTTTTAGTACTTATTTTTGCTGTAAATCCTAATAGGGTGAGTATTATGAGGTAAACATAAAGGCACATTGCTATGAACCCTAGAGCTAACTATCATATGAACCTAAAGATAAAGCAGAACTGTCTATCTACATAAATTCTCTGTAATGTACGAACAATTTGTAATTGTACAAATGTTTTCTTTGTATGTAACTTATTGAAAATTTGAAAATAAATATATTTGGAAAAAAAAAGAAATGAGTTTATTAGAGGGTGAGCTCAGGTTGGATGCTTTGGATACAAAGCCAAAGTGGTGAAATTGCATTGGTTTGGACATGTGCTGAGGAGTGATGCTGGGTATATTCATTGAAGGATGCTAAGGATGGAGCTGCCAGATAAGAGGAAAAGAGGAAGGCTTATGATAAGGTTTATGGATGTGGTGCAAGTGGTTGGTGTGACAGAGCAAGATGCAGAGGACAGGAAGAAATGGAAACAAATGATCCGCTGTGGCGACCCCTAACGAGAACAGCCAAAAGAAGATGTACAAGAAGATTAGCCTGTAAATCTTTTGTGTTTTTGTTTATAGGAACTAGATCCATCTATATCTATATCTATATCTATATCTATATCTATATCTATATCTATATCTATATCTATATCTATAGCTATATCTATATCTATATCTACATCTATATCTATATATTTGTATAGCTTTGTCTATATGTCTGTTTCTCTTTGAATGCCTTCAGTGTCAATCAAAAATGCACAAAACCAATTTACTGAAACAAATATCCACAAAGGACTGAAAAAAAAAACATTAAATCTGATTTTTTTGCAGAGGGCAAGCCCTGCTGTACCCCACTAACCCTCATTTTAATTATATATACCCTTTCTGACACTGAACTACAGTGGGGAAAAGCCATATGCCCACATTAACAAGTGTCTAAACATCAAAATGGAAAGACCGAAGTGCATACAATCAAAGTGGCATATGTCCTGATTCTCACTGTATTGCAGCAACATAGAGAAAAAGTTGTAACAGCTTTTTCATTTGTTGATGAAAAGCCACATCAACAAAAGATAGATAGATATAGGTGTGCTATCTATCTATACACACACACACACACACACACACACACACACACACACACACACACACACACACACATATATATATATATATATATGGATCTACTTCAGTAGATTGAGTTATAAGAACGCCGAAGGTAACATAAGCAAGACTAAAACGTGGAAAGCACACATTACCGAAAGTGCAAAATGTGGATTACTATATATTCGAAAACTACTGAGTACCGTATATTATATGTCACTAGTAAAATGGTATGAAGCAGTATATTAGTTTAATATGTGCTACAGTAATTCAGAGAGATTTATTATTCCACTTAGTTTGAGCTGAGCAATTTTATAAAAAGGGTATACCACTTTTACCTGTTGTACGAAGTACCGGAAAGTTAAGATGGCTGATGTGACGTACGGCATTCCAGGAAGTATTGGAACTGTGTATGATACGATGCGGTCACAAAAAGGAAAGTATATGCTTGTTGTGG